>NC_034186.2:75650026-75790026 GCF_002021735.2 Oncorhynchus kisutch
ACTACTTCTGCTACTGCTGCTACTACTTCTACTACTTCTGCTACTGCTGCTACTTCTGCTACTGCTGCTACTACTTCTGCTACTGCTGCTACTACTTCTACTACTTCTGCTACTGCTGCTACTTCTTCTACTGCTGCTACTTCTGCTACTGCTGCTACTAATTCTGCTACTTCTGCTACTGCTGCTACTACTTCTACTACTTCTACTACTGCTGCTACTTCTGCTACTGCTGCTACTACTTCTGCTACTTCTGCTACTGCTGCTACTTCTGCTACTGCTGCTACTACTTCTGCTACTTCTGCTACTGCTGCTACTTCTGCTACTGCTGCTACTTCTGCTACTGCTGCTACTACTTCTGCTACTTCTGCTACTGCTGCTACTACTTCTGCTACTTCTGCTAATGCTGCTACTACTTCTACTACTTCTGCTACTTCTGCTACTGCTGCTACTGCTTCTGCTACTGCTGCCTACTACTTCTGCTACTGCTGCTACTTCTGCTACTGCTGCTACTTCTGCTACTGCTGCTACTTACTTCTGCTAATGCTGCTACTACTTCTGCTACTGCTACTACTTCTGCTACTGCTGCTACTACTTTCTACTACTTCTGCTACTGCTGCTACTTCTGCTACTTGCTGCTACTACTTCTGCTACTGCTGCTACTACTTCTGCTACTTCTGCTACTGCTGCTACTTCTGCTACTGCTGCTACTTCTGCTACTGCTGCTACTACTTCTGCTACTTCTGCTACTGCTGCTACTACTTCTACTACTTCTACTACTGCTGCTACTTCTGCTACTGCTGCTACTACTTCTGCTACTGCTGCTACTTCTGCTACTGCTGCTACTACTTCTGACTTTGCTACTGCATGCTACTTCGCTACTGCTGACTTCTGCTACTGTGATACTACTTCTGCTACTTCTGCTACTGCTGCTACTACTTCTTGCCTACTTCTGCTAATGCTGCTACTACTTCTACTACTTCTACCACTTCTGCTACTGCTGCTACTTCTGCTACTGCTGCTACTACTTCTGCTACTGCTGCTACTACTTCTGCTACTTCTACTACTGCTGCTGCTACTACTTCTGCTACTGCTGCTACTACTTCTGCTACTGCTGCTCTACTTCTGCTACTGCTGCTAATGCTGCTACTACTTCTGCTACTGCTGCTAATGCTGCTACTACTTCTGCTACTGCTGCTACTACTTCTGCTACTTCTGCTACTGCTGCTACTTCTGCTACTTCTGCTACTGCTGCTACTTCTGCTACTGCTGCTACTTCTGCTACTGCTTGCTACTACTTCTGCTAGTGCTGCTACTACTTCTGCTACTGCTGCTGCTGCTACTACTTCTGCTACTGCTGCTACTACTTCTGCTACTGCTGCTACTACTTCTGCTACTGCTGCTACTACTTCTGCTACTGCTGCTACTACCTCTACTACTTCTGCTACTGCTGCTACTTCTGCTACCGCTGCTACTACTTCTGCTACTGCTGCTACTACTTCTGCTACTTCTGCAACTGCTGCTACTTCTGCTACTTCTGCTACTGCTGCTACTACTTCTGCTAATGCTGCTACTACTTCTGCTACTTCTTCTACTTCTGCTACTGCTGCTACTTCTGCTACTGCTGCTACTACTTCTGCTATTGCTGCTACTACTTCTGCTACTGCTGCTACTACTTCTACTACTTCTGCTACTGCTGCTACTACTTCTGCTACTTCTGCTACTGCTGCTACTTCTGCTACTTCTGCTACTGCTGCTACTACTTCTGCTAATGCTGCTACTACTTCTGCTACTGCTGCTGCTGCTACTACTTCTGCTACTGCTGCTACTTCTGCTACTTCTGCTACTGCTGCTGCTGCTACTACTTCTGCTACTGCTGCTACTGCTGCTACTTCTGCTAATGCTGCTACTACTTCTGCTACTGCTGCTACTACTTCTGCTACTGCTGCTACTTCTGCTACTTCTGCTACTGCTGCTGCTGCTACTACTTCTGCTACTGCTGCTACTGCTGCTACTTCTGCTAATGCTGCTACTACTTCTGCTGCTGCTGCTACTACTTCTGCTACTGCTGCTACTGCTGCTACTTCTACTGCTGCTAATGCTGCTACTACTTCTGCTACTGCTGCTAATGCTGCTACTACTTCTACTGCTACTTCTGCTACTTCTGCTGCTACTGCTACTACTTCTACTGCTGCTACTGCTACTGCTGCTACTGCTGCTGCTACTGCTACTGCTGCCTCACACTGACCCAAACACACTACCCATACCCAACAGCTGAGCTACTTACTGCCTCCCTGCCCAGGAGTCACTAACCCACCAATCACTGACCCCAACACTAGCCTCGCCCACTACCATACCAAATACTAACCCTAACACTATTACCGCCCACTACCCCACCAATCACACAGCCCCCAAAGCCAACCATTTCTCCCATCAAGTTCAGCAGGTACAAATGAGAAAACATTCTGAAATGGAAAACAGAAATCATCATTCTAATTGGACAAGTTATTGGATAACCGTTTTTGAGCCTACAGCACCATGACAGTGGACACACCCATTGGGTCAGATGAACCCCTCCCCTTCGGCTCACCTTGTTGTAAACGCCCCAGGACAGCTCTGTCTCGATCACCATGACGACGATGCCAAACATTCCGAAGATGAGTGCGTAGTCACTCAGCCTCTTCCTCTTTTCGAACAGCGCCCTCCGGTGGCCCAGTTTATAACCAATGTTCTGGTTCTTACGTTTAGAACTAGAAGCCTTGGAGCAACTCCCCCTCGGCCCTACAGCCCCAACAACTCCTACACCTCCCTGCCTGCTCCCCCCTACCCCCCCACCTGTGCCCCCTGCACTGCTTAAACCTCCCCTACTCCCCACCAAGGCGTGGTTCTGATGGTATATTGACATCTGATTGGAGGATGAGTCGGTGATATCATAACCCCTCGCGTACGGCGAGTCCTCTTTTGATGAGATCACTATCTCTGGAGGATTCTGGGTTGGTTGATTGGAGGATGGCAAGGATGAGGAAGTGGGTGGAGCCTCTCTGTCCCGGTCCCCGCCCTCCAATGGCAGTTGTGCCGGTAACAGGTGCTGCCCCGCCCTCTTTGGTGTCGCTGCCGCTGTCTGATTCGATGAGGTTGCGTCTGGAGGCGCTGAGGCGACTGAGAGGTTTCATCACGCCGCCTGTGTATTTACAGGAGCTCATGGCGATCTCTGTGAAAGGGTTGCTGTCTCTCCGATGGACCAGCGGGCTGGCCTGGCGGTGCTTACATCCCCTCTCTCTATCCCTGTCCCTCTCTCTCTCCATGGAAGGGGAGTGTGAGGAGTAAAAGAGGGCGTTGTAGACTGGGGAGTTGTCTCCACTCAGGCTGTGCTGGGAACCCAGGCACGAGGACAGAGGGGTGCTGGTGGGGTGAAGGGCATTGGGGAGGGGGCGCAGGGGTTGACCCCCCACTGAGGACAGAGGCAGTTTGGGGAGGGAGGCCTTGGGCATGTTAGGTGTAGTGGGGGACCCATTCAGCCGGTCCAGGCTGGATCCCCCCCTGTGGTTGGAGTGGTTTGATCCCGGGTAGTTGCCGGTCATGGAGGAGTGGGAGATTCCACTCAGAGGGAGGGGGAAACGCGGGTCCTCGTCCTCACTGCCTCCCAGGAGAGTCAAGCTCAGAGAGGGAGGGGGCTCCATGGTGGGGGCCGGAGGGCGACAGGCCACTCTCTACCTAACGGAGAGACAGAGGGAGGAAAAGGAGAGAGAAAAATGGAAAGAGAAGTACAGAAGAAACATTAGAATTAGAAGAGAGATGGGGTTTAATTATGAAACAATGGAGAGAGGAAGGAAGAGAGAGATGGAGGAAGGGAGGCGTGGAAAAGAGAGAGCACATGATGGTTGAGAAGTTGAAATTAGTAGAGAACTGATCAGCTTCGGAGAGAATATTGACTTCCCTATTGCACTGAGTCAACTGTCCCTGTAACCCTCACATCTCCCCCTCCCTTTCTCTCTCTCTCTTTCTCCCACCTTCCACCAATCTCTGTCATACTAATGTAATCTGTTCTACATTCAGATAGGATAGACTATAACAAATTATCTGGACGTGTACAAGGCAAATCCGATCATTAGTGAAAAAATATTATTTTCAAAGTATTGACTTTATTGAGCACAGTTGAATACTGGTCCTCTAGAATGCATGCTTCTGTCAAATCTGTGTTTATATGTATCCTATAGTTTACATGGAAAGGATCTTTCAATTCACTTTTAATTCATTCTTAAACTACCTTCCTAAAATCTCACAGATTATCTCACACCCAGACACCATGCATTCTTTGTCTTTCTCTCCCCAAAACCCCCTCTCTCTCTCTCTTCCTCCTACCGTCTCTTCCCCTTCTCTGTCCCCAGGTCAGTCGTGTTGAATCACTGGCTGGATGAAAATAGACCCCCACACTTTTTCTTTTTCATGTTGTCACGGCCATTCCATCATCTTCTGCTCCCCTTCTTCTAGGTGCGAGACCAGCGACAGGTCCTCACAGGAGACGGAGCGCTTTGATTTCTCCCAAATAATTCACTGGTTCCCTTCCTTCCCTCTGTGCTGGATGATTCCTTCCCTCAATTCGCAGTTGTAGAATCAATCAGTCTTTATCTCCGTCAGTCCAGGGATCAATGAATTGATATCACGCATATCGATTATTTCAAATGTCCTTAAAAATGAAAGAACTGAATAATCTTTCATGATTATATTATGAACCTACTGTTGATATGAAAATCTCCGTCAGCATTCTCACCATATAAAATAACTGAATCGCTAGACTACTCGACATCTACATGCAAACACGCTATGCTACAAAAAACAGGTAGCCTATAAATGACAAATATGATTTACTATGCAACTCTTCCTTTACCTCACTCACTCATTCTATCGCTCACACTGTCTCTCCGAATGTGTCTCTCTCAACTTCACTCTCTCTCGCTTGCTCTCGCTCTCTGCCTCCCCTCCCTGTAATTCTCATTGGACAGTCACTGGGTAATTATGAAGACAAGAAAAACTACAAATACATATTTATCACGACATCCAGACGTTTTTTTCCCGTTGATCCCCATAACAACAACGCGAATATAAATTATATTACGCTATTATGGATCATGATCATATAGGCTAATATTACTACTCGTTTATGTAATGCAACTGTTACATTTGCACACAGTTCTCCGGGAAACTGTGTCATATAGCCCACATCCTCTCTGACAGCGTGCGGATTTCATTCGTTCTTGGGAGTGGCCTACACACAACTTTATATTTCTTGGGTGAACACGTTTTTTTTTTTTTTTTTTTACAAAAATAAGTCTTATTTTCTAATATTTTATTTTACTTTATTTTTTATTTTACAATAAACAAAGACATACACAGACAAAAACAATAGACAAGTCTTATTTTGACGGGCAGAATTAGACAGCTACAGGTGAAAACCAATAGGCTTTTCGACATTTAAGCTAATGTCAACAAACGCTGTCAAATTAAGATAGGCCTAATTGAATGCTGGAAAACTGGTCATTGCTCGACAACAATTCATTGTTCACTAGTAAACAAAGACAACAAAGAGAGCTCAATAGTCAAGAGAGTGGGAGATATAGAGGGGCGCGCCTCTGCTAAGTGGGCGGTAAGTTTCCTGCCGTCTCTGATTGTGGTCATTTAGGCAACTGGAGTCTACCTTCTCTTGGGGTAAATTGTCCGTGGTCAGTCCGATATAAGACATCGCAATCAGGATGAGGGAAATGAAGGTGCTGAGTTTGCAGAGCGACACCGGAGACTTAGAGACGCGTAATAATAGGCCTATTCCCAATCAGAGTTTGACCGAGGAGCGGCTGTTAGCCCACCTATCTGATAGCCAGTGGTGGAAAAAGTACCCAGTTGTCATTCTTGAGGTAAAGTAAAGAAACCTTCATAGTAAATGACTCAAGTAAAAGTCACACAGTAAAAAGCTACTTGAGTAAAAGACTAAAAGTATTCGGTTTTAAATATACTTAAGTAGTATCAAATTAAATGCAATTGCTAAAATATACAAAAAGTAAAAGTACAAATAATTTCAAATTCTTTATATTAAGCAAACCAGGCAGCACAGTTTTATTTTTTAAATTTACTGATAGCCAGCAGTACACTCCAACACATTTGTTTTTAGTGAGTCTGCCAGATCAGAGGCAGTAGGGATGACCAGGGATGTTCTCTTGATAAGTGCGTAAATTGCATAATTTTCCTGTCCTGCTAAGCATTCAAAATGTAATAAGTACTTTTGGGTATCAGGGTAAATTAATGGAGTAAAAAGTACATTATTCTCTTCTGGAATGTAGTAAAGTAAAAGTACAAAATATAAATAGTAAAGTACAAATGCCCCCAAAAAACGACTTATAGTATTTTCACTTCAATACTTTACACCACTGCTGAGAGCCTACATCAAGAGTCATAATAACACACAGGCCTATACTGCATGATGCTTAGGATAGGCCTATAGTGCATGATGCTTATGATAGGGCTATAGTGCATGTTGCTTATGATAGGCCTATAGTGCATGATGCTTATGATAGGCCTATAGTGCATGATGCTTATGATAGGGCTATAGTGCATGATGCTTATGATAGGGCTATAGTGCATGTTGCTTATGATAGGCCTATAGTGCATGATGCTTATGATAGGGCTATAGTGCATGATGCTTATGATAGGCCTATAGTGCATGATGCTTATGATAGGGCTATAGTGCATGATGCTTAGGATAGGGCTATAGTGCATGATGCTTATGATAGGGCTATAGTGCATGATGCTTATGATAGGGCTATAGTGCATGATGCTTATGATAGGGCTATAGTGCATTTTGCTTATGATAGGGCTATAGTGCATGATGCTTATGATAGGGCTATAGTGCATGTTGCTTATGATAGGGCTATAGTGCATGATGCTTATGATAGGGATATAGTGCATGTTGCTTATGATAGGGCTATAGTGCATGTTGCTTATGATAGGCCTATACTGCATGATGCTTAGGATAGGCCTATAGTGCATGATGCTTATGATAGGGCTATAGTGCATGTTGCTTATGATAGGCCTATAGTGCATGATGCTTATGATAGGCCTATAGTGCATGATGCTTATGATAGGGCTATAGTGCATGATGCTTATGATAGGGCTATAGTGCATGTTGCTTATGATAGGCCTATAGTGCATGATGCTTATGATAGGGCTATAGTGCATGATGCTTATGATAGGCCTATAGTGCATGATGCTTATGATAGGGCTATAGTGCATGATGCTTAGGATAGGGCTATAGTGCATGATGCTTATGATAGGGCTATAGTGCATGATGCTTATGATAGGGCTATAGTGCATGATGCTTATGATAGGGCTATAGTGCATTTTGCTTATGATAGGGCTATAGTGCATGATGCTTATGATAGGGCTATAGTGCATGTTGCTTATGATAGGGCTATAGTGCATGATGCTTATGATAGGGATATACTGCATGATGCTTATGATAGGGCTATAGTGCATGATGCTTATGATAGGGATATACTGCATGATGCTTATGATAGGGCTATAGTGCATGATGCGTATGATAGGGCTATAGTGCATGATGCTTATGATAGGGCTATAGTGCATGATGCTTATGATAGGGCTATAGTGCATGATGCTTATGATAGGGCTATAGTGCATGATGCTTATGATAGGGATATAGTGCATGATGCTTACGATAGGGCTATAGTGCATGATGCTTATGATAGGGCTATAGTGCATGATTCTTATGATAGGGCTATAGTGCATGATATTTATGATAGGGCTATAGTGCATGATGCTTATGATAGGGCTATAGTGCATGATGCTTATGATAGGGCTATAGTGCATGATGCTTATGATAGGGCTATAGTGCATGATGCTTATGATAGGGCTATAGTGCATGATGCTTATGATAGGGATATAGTGCATGATGCTTATGATAGGGATATACTGCATGATGCTTATGATAGGGATATAGTGCATGATGCTTATGATAGGGCTATAGTGCATGCTGCTTATGATAGGGCTATAGTGCATGATGCTTATGATAGGGCTATAGTGCATGATGCTTATGATAGGGATATAGTGCATGATGCTTATGATAGGGATATAGTGCATGATGCTTATGGTAGGGCTATAGTGCATGATGCTTATGATAGGGCTATAGTGCATGATGCTTATGATAGGGATATACTGCATGATGCTTATGATAGGGATATAGTGCATGATGCTTATGGTAGGGCTATAGTGCATGATGCTTATGATAGGGCTATAGTGCATGATGCTTATGATAGGGCTATAGTGCATGATGCTTATGATAGGCCTATAGTGCATGATGCTTATGATAGGGCTATAATGCATAATGCTTATGATAGGGCTATAGTGCATGATGCTTATGATAGGGCTATAGTGCATGATGCTTATGATAGGGCTATAGTGCATGATGCTTATGATAGGCCTATAGTGCATGATGCTTATGATAGGGCTATAGTGCATGATGCTTATGATAGGGCTATAGTGAATGATGCTTATGATAGGGCTATAGTGAATGATGCTTATGATAGGGCTATAGTGCATGATGCTTATGATAGGGCTATAGTGCATGATGCTTATGATAGGGCTATAGTGCATGATGCTTATGATAGGGCTATAGTGCATGATGCTTATGATAGGGCTATAGTGCATGATGCTTATGATAGGGCTATGCCTCCTAGCCTATCATCAGATTGCAGGTCCATTTATATACAAAAACAATAAACGCTAATATAAATGTTACTAGATTGAGCGATGCTTATAGGCTGATAGGATAGTATATGGTGTTACAGCCTAGTTCTTCCTCCACATAGTCTACCTCAACCAGCCTTAGGACTTTTGATATCATAGCATATTATCTAAGTAATGATCTTATTTTCAACCATGAGCCTATGATTATGCACAGTGTAGGGGGCTATACACACTCTCATGCGTTTTCCATATTGTGCTTTTTCTTAATAGAATATTAAGCCTATGCGCTCTAACCGGATGAGGGAATAACACGCGCGTGGAATTGTGTTGTGTAGGAGAAGATTATGAAATGTGACAGCACCTTTTCTCCCTGTAGCCTAATAATCTTCTTTGCGATTAGGGAATATTGCAGATAGTAAAGCGCATCATGTCGTCTGGGGTACGATTCCAACGGATTTCTAAATTATTACGGCACCTGCCAAATGTCAACTCTCCTTCCCTGTATCACAGCCAGTGCCTCATCGCCGACCGACCGTAGTCATGGTAATGGAGACGATGGGGGCAAAACTTCCGGGCCTTAACAGTGAACTGAACAGTCATGATAATATTAAATGGCAGTTTGTAGACGGGCAGAGAGGTATGGAGAAAGAGAGCAGATGTCACAGCTTGATAAAGAGAGAGAGAGAGAGAGAGGAGAGGGGAAGAGGAGGAGGGAAAGTGCAGGAGTGTGGAGGAGTGAGGATGCTCTGGGGTCAGGGCGACAGGTCACCGCGGGAGAGTCCAGCGTTCGCACAACCAAAATAAAAACCTCGGGGAAAGGTTGAGGGTCACGGGGAGAGAGAGACATCCCAGGAAGAAGACAGTAATGTCAGGGGACGCCGCTGTCCATACAACTTTACCAGACAGAGGGAGAGACAAACTAGACGGAGGCAATCAGTGGTCAGAGTGAGAGGGCAGGCCCAGAAGGAGAGGGCTGGCCCAGAAGGAGAGGGCAGGCCCAGAAGGAGAGGGCTGGCCCAGAAGGAGAGGGCTGGCCCAGAAGGAGAGGGCTGGCCCAGAAGGAGAGGGCAGGCCCAGAAGGAGAGGGCTGGCCCAGAAGGAGGGGGCAGGCCCAGAGAGAGGTGAGTGATCAAGAGAGAAATTGGGAAAGACAGAAAGATGGAGGGGGATACCTATGCCCCCCATAAAGGTTAGGGGTCTGCAAGAAAGATGGAGAGATTGGTGTAGACCTTGAGAAAAAGTGATTTGGGTGCTTTGTATTGGAAAGGTTAAGCCACACCTCTGAAGCATATGTCAGACATGGTGTGAAACAGATGTGACAGAGGAATAATACAACACATAGAGCAATAATGGTTGGAAAGGCAGTTGCTATGCCAACCCCACAGTATACAGATTCATTATCCCCCTTCTCTGTCTATAAAAGCGTGTACAAGCAACACAGCGTTGTTGTGTTGTAAGGACAGCAAATTACATACGGATTTAGCTACGAAACAGAGAAAGGGGGAGATAGACAGAAGGGAGGGAGAGATCAGCCCATCCATGGATCCGATCGGCCAAAAACACACACACACATTCGTTCACTCTCCCTCTGTCTCTTTCATTCCTCCAATCTCTCCATCTCTCGTAGTCCCCTTAACCTTTACAAGGGTGATGAGAGGCACAAGTACTCCCCAAACACACACACAAGCACACAGTGTTGTTTGTGCAAGGTCCGTTCAAGTGCATCCTCCCTTCCTTCCTTCTAACCTTGTCACAGGCCTTAACAACTAATCCTGAACGATCATGTTCATGTTCCAGCACCTTTGACTAAGTCGTCACAACGAACAAACAGTGGCACTGAGCAGATGGCCACAGATCAAATGTGAACTGATGAGCAAGTGAAGTATAGGACCTCCTCAATAAAGCACTAGACAGGGCCTCAGTCCATCAGACAGTCAGTAATAGCTGAGCTCCACAGCTTCCATCATATCCTAATGGTTGTGATTGCATTAGTGGCTTGAAAGCTGTGTGGGCTCACCCAGGGCTTCATACTTATCACTGTATGCAGATTGATACAGCCACAGCCACAGCCCAGCGTTCTGTTCTCTATCTGATAGCCTAATCAAGTAGAACAGAGACAGAGAGAAGGAGGAGAGAACAGAGACAGTGAAATGATAGAGAAAATATAAAGAAGGAGAGAGAGAGAAATAGAGGTAGGGAAAATATAGTGAAGGATGAGAGTGAGAGCGGGAGAGAATGGAGGGAGAGAGCTCTCCGTAATGTGTTCCTGCTCCCATCTAAGTGGGAGCAGGCGCACACACACACACACACACACACACACACACACACACACACACACACACACACACACTAAAGGCCCTTCCATTCTCATACTGCATTTTGAGCTAGGTGTCATAGCGTCAGTGAACAGGGAGACACAGCCACAGCTTTTTGACAGTATGTCAGTAGTGAATATAGTCCAATTCCCAATGATTTAGTGACTGATTGATACAGTGACTGATTGATACAGTGACTGATTGATACAGTGACTGATTGATACAGTGACTGATTGATACAGTGACTGATTGATACAGTGACTGATTGATACAGTGACTGATTGATACAGTGACTGATTGATACAGTGACTGATTGATACAGTGAGTCTTCTGTATTGCCAAACGTTGTCAACAGACTCATCACCCGTTTGAGTATCTGTTTCTTTATTCTTACAGGTTTTTGATCATAAATCAACACTGATTATTTCTCCCAAAGCAGCTGAATATATTTTCTATGTCCAGTTTGTTCTTGCTACTTGCTGACACAAGCCCACTAATGCAGCTATGATGCAGCCTCACCATGTGCTGCCTGTGTTTGCAGTTTTTATTGTCCCGTGGAAAAGTACAGTGAAATGCCTTTCCCAACAATGTAGTAATCAATATCAGTAGTACTATAACAAATAAATACAAACTCAAGTAGAACAAAAACACACGAGAAATAGAAATAAGAACAAGAGAAAGTAAGTAACTAACTATTCTTTTGCAGTGTCAGCGTGAGACAGGAGGAGAGTGTGTGAGCGTACATGGGGGTGGAGTGTGTGTGTGTGTATCTGGAAGGGTGTTACATATTCTTACTTAGTCAGCTGTCTGCAACCTTTTGGCTAAGTGACACTGACAGATTCTCTCTCATCTACAAACACACACACACACTCTTTCTCATCCTCCCATCGTTCCTACAAAGTGATCCCTCTCTCATGCTCTTCACCACTGTAGCCATGACTACCACACACACTTTTCTCATCCTCCCATCGTTCCTACAAAGTGATCCCTCTCTCATGCTCTTCACCACTGTAGCCATGACTACCACACACACTTTTCTCCTCTCTTATTGTTTGTTATTCGTTCAGTCTACTTCTCCCTCTTGTATTCCCTTATTCTCTTCTCTCATTTATTTCCATCTGAGTGCATTGATAAGCCATTCAGTCTGAACTAGTATTTCACTCTCTCTCCCTCTCTCATTAGTCACGCCTTCCTCCCCTCTAAAGGTGACTGATTGGATTGGAGAGACTGATTGACAGAATAAATCCAACTGACAGGTCAAGAGATTATGGTGGAAGTATATTATATATAACTTTTTAAGAAGTCCCTCACAAGCGCACATAGGCTCGACACAGGAGGTCAGGAAACACATACACACATACACACACAGAGAGCAGCTTGATGGAGCAGACGGACTCACCAACAGAGCATTTTTATAATTGTTTTATGAGTTATTTGAAGCGAAAAATAGATGTGCAATGAATTCAAATCAAACCAAATAGTGCTTCATAACACGGCTTAATAATCTGGTTTACTGATGTAAAATGCAGAAAACACTGTCAAGGTACTCATAAGACAAGTCTCACAGATTCTGTCTGTTTCTAACAGGTTCTTAAGCATGACTAACAGGTCACCTGGGACTGATGCATACTGACACACACACACACACACCCTGGGCCTGCAGTCGGTGATAAGGCTCCATCTGGTGGTGAGTGATGGCACTGCAGATCTCTCTTCTGGTCAGACTTTCCACAGACCAGGCCTGACATTCAGTTCACACAGCTCCCCAGGCCTGACATTCAGTACACACAGCTCCCCAGGCCTGACATTCAGTACACACAGCTCCCCAGGCCTGACATTCAGTTCACACAGCTCCCCAGGCCTGACATTCCGTTTACACAGCTCCCCAGACCTAGCCTGACATTCAGTTCACACAGCTCCCCAGGCCTGACATTCAGTACACACAGCTCCCCAGACCTGACATTCAGGACACACAGCTCCCCAGACCTAGACTGACATTCAGTTCCCATAGCTCCCCAGGCCTGACAACATTCAGTACACACAGCTCCCCAGACCTGACATTCAGTACACACAGCTCCCCAGACCTAGACTGACATTCAGTACACACAGCTCCCCAGACCTAGACTGACATTCCGTACACACAGCTCCCCAGACCTAGCCTGACATTCAGTTCACACAGCTCCCCAGGCCTGACATTCAGTTCACACAGCTCCCCAGACCTAGACTGACATTCAGTTCACACAGCTCCCCAGGCCTGACATTCAGTTCCCACAGCTCCCCAGGCCTGACAACATTCAGTACACACAGCTCCCCAGACCTAGCCTGGCAATATTCAGTTCAGCCAGACACACAGCTCCCCAGACCTAGACTGACATTCAGTACACACAGCTCCCCAGACCTGACATTCAGTTCACACAGCTCCCCAGACCTAGACTGACATTCCGTACACACAGCTCCCCAGACCTAGCCTGGCAATATTCAGTTCAGCCAGACACACAGCTCCCCAGACCTAGACTGACATTCCGTACACACAGCTCCCCAGATCTAGCCTGGCAATATTCAGTTCAGCCACACACACAGCTCCCCAGACCTAGACTGACATTCAGTACACACAGCTCCCCAGACCTGACATTCAGTTCACACAGCTCCCCAGACCTAGCCTGGCAATATTCAGTTCAGCCAGACACACAGCTCCCCAGACCTAGACTGACATTCAGTTCACACAGCTCCCCAGACATAGCCTGGCAATATTCAGTTCAGCCAGACACACAGCTCCCCAGACCTAGACTGACATTCAGTACACACAGCTCCCCAGACCTGACATTCAGTACACACAGCTCCCCAGACCTGACATTCAGTACACACAGCTCCCCAGACCTGACATTCAGTTCACACAGCTCCCCAGACCTAGACTGACATTCAGTACACACAGCTCCCCAGGCCTGACATTCCGTACACACAGCTCCCCAGACCTGACATTCAGTTCACACAGCTCCCCAGACCTGACATTCAGTACACACAGCTCCCCAGACCTGACATTCAGTTCACACAGCTCCCCAGACCTAGACTGACATTCAGTACACACAGCTCCCCAGACCTGACATTCAGTTCACACAGCTCCCCAGACCTAGCCTGACATTCAGTTCACACAGCTCCCCAGACCTAGCCCGACATTCAGTTCACACAGCTCCCCAGACCTAGCCTGACATTCAGTTCACACAGCTCCCCAGACCTAGCCTGACATTCAGTTCACACAGCTCCCCAGACCTAGCCTGACATTCAGTTCACACAGCTCCCCAGAACGAGCCTGACATTCAGTTCACACAGCTCCCCAGACCTAGCCTGACATTCAGTACACACAGCTCCCCAGGCCTGACATTCAGTACACACAGCTCCCCAGGCCTGACATTCAGTACACACAGCTCCCCAGACCTAGCCTGACATTCACTTCACAAAGCTCCCCAGGCCTGACATTCAGTACACACAGCTCCCCAGACCTGACATTCAGTTCACACAGCTCCACAGACCAGGCCTGACATTCAGTTCAGACAGCTCCCCAGACCTAGCCTGACAACATTCAGTTCACACAGCTCCCCAGACCTAGCCTGACATTCAGTTCACACAGCTCCCCAGGCCTAGCCTGGCAATATTCAGTTCAGCCAGACTCACAGCACCCCCAGGCCTAGCCTGGCATTATTCAGTTCAGCCAGACTCACAGCACCCCAGGCCTAGCCGGGCAATATTCAGTTCAGCCAGACTCACAGCACCCCCAGGCCTGGCATTATTCAGTTCAGCCAGACTCACAGCACCTCAGGCCTAGCCTGGCAATATTCAGTTCAGCCAGACTCACAAGCACCCCCGGGCCTAGCCTGGCAATATTCAGTTCAACCAGACTCACAGCTCCCCAGGCCTAGCCTGGCAATATTCAGTTCAGCCAGACTCACAAGCACCCCCGGGCCTAGCCTGGCAATATTCAGTTCAACCAGACTCACAGCTCACCAGGCCTAGCCTGGCAATATTCAGTTCAGCCAGAGCTCTTCTGGTAACTCACAACACCTCAGGCCTAGCCTGGCAATATTCAGTTCAGCCAGACTCACAGCTCCCTGGGCCTAGCCTGGCAATACTCAGCTGTCAGAGAATATCAACAAGACAGACACTGATGTAACGTGCCCTCACAGTCCCACTGAGGGACTGAACAACAGGTAAACACACACAGCACTCATTCCATTCACTGCATCAGTGTTGTGTAAAGATCATCAACCCTCCACCAGACAACATCCTCTTTTAAAACAAACAGTAGAATCTATAACACACACGCCTCTATGGAGTCCAACGCTTAAATGACCAATTACCCCTTTCTGCACAAGAGACAAATAAGACTGAAGAAACACACAAACATTCTCAAGTGTGTTGACTGTAGTGTTTATACTTGGCTAACAGTCTATATTCAGTTATGAGACAAGACTGAAGAAACACACAAACATTCTCAAGTGTGTTGACTGTAGTGTTTATACTTGGCTAACAGTCTATATTCACGGTTATGAGACAAGACTGAAGAAACACACAAACATTCTCAAGTGTGCTGACTGTAGTGTTTATACTTGGCTAACAGTCTATATTCAGTTGAGGGCTTTAGTATACATTTAAAAAAAGACAAACACACATTTCAGCTTTTACAAAGCCGGTCTTTATAATCACTTAAAACTTGACAGATTTTTCATACATAATAAAACAAAATGCTTTCTGTCATTCACTTGTTAAAACGTTTCAAAAAAAGAGTCAATAGAAAATCAATTTTAGGCATGACTTACAAAATATATACATAATATATACATATACATACACACACAGAGATATATACATACCCTACACAAACATTGTTATTGCATATACATCTGTGTATTTATGTATTTGTATGTACATGATGTATATATTGCTTCACCCTTGAATGTATTTGATCAGACTGAACTAAAACATAAAAACAAACCATTCTTTCTCCCTGTCCGCATAAAACCCGCCGGCCACATTCTGGCCACGCTAGGAAGGACAAGAGTGCAAAGCCTTTCTTTTCTTCTTATCACAACTACGAGTAATCACTTCTCCTAACCTGAACTTTGACCCCCCCCATAACATGAATCCTAAAATGAAAACAAGTAGCTGATTTACTTGTTCTCAGCAGTTCTCAACATCACCGTTGTCCTTTCTGACGTGGCCCTCGAGTGGCAACACCAAAAACCTCAAGAACAATAGCGATACACACCACATAGGACACAACAATAACAGAATAATTATGATCTAGGCTAGTTAGTCATCATCAAATCTATGTTACAGTCGAGAGTTATGGGATGGACCAGGCTGTGACCTGTAGCCGTAGCATTAACAACAGTGTAAAGGGGTGGGTTACTAGGTCGGGGAGTAGCTAGGTCGGGGAGTAGCTAGGTCGGGGAGTAGCTAGGTCGGGGAGTAGCTAGGTCGGGGAGTAGCTAGGTCGGGGAGTAGCTAGGTCGGGGAGTAGCTAGGTCGGGGAGTAGCTAGGTCGGGGAGTAGCTAGGTCGGGGAGTAGCTAGGTCGGGGAGTAGCTAGGTCGGGGAGTAGCTAGGTCGGGGAGTAGCTAGGTCGGGGAGTAGCTAGGTCGGGGAGTAGCTAGGTCGGGGAGTAGCTAGGTCGGGGAGTAGCTAGGTCGGGGAGTAGCTAGGTCGGGGAGTAGCTAGGTCGGGGAGTAGCTAGGTCGGGGAGTAGCTAGGTCGGGGAGTAGCTAGGTCGGGGAGTAGCTAGGTCGGGGAGTAGCTAAACGTTACAAGGCTGGTTTATATATATATATAAAGTGTGATCACTACTATCCATGCTCAGGCTGATAAGTACAGATTAAACTAGTCATGCGTGATTGAATGGCTGGCTGGCGAGTAGGACAGGGTCAGGTGTAGGGTGTCTGAACTAGAGAGACAGGGCTGTGTGCGTGAGGGCAGGGAGGGTTTGTCCTGTATGTAAATGTGAGGATAGAGTGTCCTGGGGCTACTGTTACAGTGGAGCAGTAGTGCATGCTATGCAGCTCTGAATGTCACTACATCACAGTCATCATGCTTACTAACCCCCTATTCTCCCCTCTCTTTCTATATTCTGTTGCTTTTGTGTAGCAGTAGCAACCCCTTCTCTCTCTATCACTCTTGCTGCTGTCTGACCCTCACCCCTTGGGCTGGCCTGTTATCCCCTTCCCTCCCTCCATCTCAGTAACTCTGTCCTTTCCAATCTGTCTGACCTCTACCCCTTCTTTCAAGAAGATCCAGTACTCGCTGCTAGCTCCTCTTTCCTCTCCTCCCTTCCCCCCCTGTCCTCCAGGCTCATGTCCTTCTATCTCTAGCCAACCCTCCCCTCTCCCTCCTTTCTACATGGCCTGTGTGTACGCACTACTACCCCACTGGCTGCTGTTATAGTCAGTGGTTGTGCTTCCATAGCTATTGTTGTTGTTGTATCCCTGGTTGCTATTAGCAATACTTCCTGCCCCTTGGCCATCCGAGGCCGCCGCTTCGTCAAAGCTCTTCTCCTCCAATGGCTTGCCAATCCAGGCTCCGTAACCATGGCTACCGAGCGCATCAAAGAACTGCTGCTTGGCGACCTGGAAGGACATGGCGGCCATCTTGGCTTGGGCGTAAGACGGGAGAGCCAGCAGGTCCTGGCGCCCGCACTGTTGGCATAACGACCGGAATTGACGGAAGATGTTGGACTTGGAGACCCGCGACACGTCCAGTTTGGGGCTAGAGGGAAGACAAACAGGGTTTAGGAATACACAGAAGCTACTGCGCTGGGATTGAAACATTTTCAACATGTTTTTCATATGAATTAAATGCCACTACTCGATATGGAGTATAAATAGTGATTGCTATTCTACTGAAATGGGGCCCTGTGTAGCCCAGGTTAACCACCTGGTGCTGCTATCTGGATGAGGGTGGATGAGGTCTGAGGGTCTGGTTCTAGTTGTGGTGCGGGGTGCGTACCCGTCCAGTTTGCCCTTGGTCCCATCCAGCACCTCCACAGTGATGTGGTCTGGCTGGCTCCAGTTCACGCTGGACTCCTTGGTCTTCCCTGTGTGACGTGTCGAGTCATACACACTCACCCTGCCCACCTGAAGGGAGACAGAGATGGAGTGATGGAGAAGAGTAAAGGGAGATGAAGAGTGTGTTCAATTACAGGCATTTCTCTATACCCGCAATAACAGCTGCTAAATATGTGTATGAGACCAATAACATTTGATTTTGATTTGAAATTAGACTAAATAAGTCCTTTCAGATGAATCAACCATTTTAAACAGAGCGGAAAGCAATGTTTGTGTCTGCGTTAATGGCTATGCTGGCAGCTTGGAACAGCTGTTTGTGTACTGTGTGTGTGTGTGTCTGTACCTCGGGGTGGTTGAGTGTGTTTCTGTATGTGTACTGTGTGTGTACCTCGGGGTGGTTGAGTGTGTTTCTGTATGTGTGTGTACGGTTGAGTGTGTTTCTGTATGTGTACTGTGTGTGTACCTCGGGGTGGTTGAGTGTGTTTCTGTATGTGTAATGTGTGTCTACCTCGGGGTGGTCGAGTGTGTTTCTGTATGTGTACTGTGTATGTGTGCCTCGGGGTGGTTGAGTGTGTTTCTGTATGTGTACTGTGTATGTGTACCACGGGGTGGTTGAGTGTGTTTCTGTATGTGTACTGTGTATGTGTACCTCGGGGTGGTTGAGTGTGTTTCTGTATGTGTACCTCGGGGTGGTTGAGTGTGTAGGGAGCAGGTAGACTCTTGGAGAAGGCTTCGCCGTCTCTGGCCAATCGGCAGCAGACAGCACGTGTCAGGTGGCCATGGCTGTACAGGTAGCCTGGAAGGACAAATATAAGAGACAAGGACAGGGAAAACAAAACAGAAGAGAGAGGAAGGGGTGCGACAGATTGACATGTAAAGAAAGAGGGAGAGAAAGAGAATGACAGAAGAGTGTGTGAGTCAGTGTATTTCCATATTAACAAGGCTGATCACATCATAGAGTACTCTGACAAGGAGAGGTGAGTAAAGAGATGGATGTCTGAGGGGGTCAGTCAGGATAATTAGCTGGTCATGATTCCTACAGTATAAGGACAGAGTCAGTCAGGGACTGTCTGGGTGGATAGTTAGCTGGTCATGACTCCTACAGTATAAGGACAGTCAGTCAGGGACTGTCTGGGTGGATAGTTAGCTGGTCATGATTCCTACAGTATAAGGACAGAGTCAGTCAGGGACTATCTGGGTGGATAGTTAGCTGGTCATGATTCCTACAGTATAAGGACAGAGTCAGTCAGGGACTGTCTGGGTGGATAGTTAGCTGGTCATGACTCCTACAGTATAAGGACAGAGTCAGTCAGGGACTGTCTGGGTGGATAGTTAGCTGGTCATGATTCCTACAGTATAAGGACAGAGTCAGTCAGGGACTGTCTGGGTGGATAGTTAGCTGGTCATGATTCCTACAGTATAAGGACAGGGACTATCTGGGTGGATAGTTAGCTGGTCATGATTCCTACAGTATAAGGACAGGGACTGTCTGGGTGGATAGGTATCTGGTCATGACTTCTACAGTATAAGGACAGGGACTATCTGGGTGGATAGTTAGAAGGTCATGATTCCTACAGTATAAGGACAGAGTCAGTCAGGGACTGTCTGGGTGGATAGTTAGCTGGTCATGATTCCTACAGTATAAGGAGGACTGTCTGGGTGGATAGTTAGCTGGTCATGATTCCTACAGTATAAGGACAGAGTCAGCCAGGGACTGTCTGGGTGGATAGTTAGCTGGTCATGATTCCTACAGTATAAGGACAGGGACTATCTGGGTGGATAGTTAGCTGGTCATGATTCCTACAGTATAAGGACAGAGTCAGCCAGGGACTATCTGGGTGGATAATTAGCTGGTCATGATTCCTACAGTATAAGGACAGGGACTATCTGGGTGGATAGTTAGCTGGTCATGATTCCTACAGTATAAGGACAGAGTCAGCCAGGGACTGTCTGGGTGGATAGTTAGCTGGTCATGATTCCTACAGTATAAGGACAGAGTCAGCCAGGGACTGTCTGGGTGGATAGTTAGCTGGTCATGATTCCTACAGTATAAGGACAGGGACTGTCTGGGTGGATAGGTATCTGGTCATGATTCCTACAGTATAAGGACAGAGTCAGCCAGGGACTATCTGGGTGGATAGTTAGCTGGTCATGATTCCTACAGTATAAGGACAGGGACTGTCTGGGTGGATAGGTATCTGGTCATGACTTCTACAGTATAAGGACAGGGACTGTCTGGGTGGGTAGGTATCTGGTCATGATTCCTACAGTATAAGGACAGGGACTGTCTGGGTGGATAGGTATCTGGTCATGATTCCTACAGTATAAGGACAGAGTCAGTCAGGGACTGTCTGGGTGGATAGTTAGCTGGTCATGATTCCTACAGTATAAGGACAGGGACTGTCTGGGTGGATAGGTATCTGGTCATGATTCCTACAGTATAAGGACAGGGACTGTCTGGGTGGATAGGTATCTGGTCATGATTCCTACAGTATAAGGACAGAGTCAGCCAGGGACTATCTGGGTGGATAATTAGCTGGTCATGATTCCTACAGTATAAGGACAGGGACTATCTGGGTGGATAGTTAGCTGGTCATGATTCCTACAGTATAAGGACAGAGTCAGCCAGGGACTGTCTGGGTGGATAGTTAGCTGGTCATGATTCCTACAGTATAAGGACAGAGTCAGCCAGGGACTGTCTGGGTGGATAGTTAGCTGGTCATGATTCCTACAGTATAAGGACAGGGACTGTCTGGGTGGATAGGTATCTGGTCATGATTCCTACAGTATAAGGACAGAGTCAGCCAGGGACTATCTGGGTGGATAGTTAGCTGGTCATGATTCCTACAGTATAAGGACAGGGACTGTCTAGGTGGATAGGTATCTGGCCATGATTCCTACAGTATAAGGACAGGGACTGTCTGGGTGGGTAGGTATCTGGTCATGATTCCTACAGTATAAGGACAGGGACTGTCTGGGTGGGTAGGTATCTGGTCATGATTCCTACAGTATAAGGACAGGGACTGTCTGGGTGGGTAGGTATCTGGTCATGATTCCTACAGTATAAGGACAGGGACTGTCTGGGTGGGTAGGTATCTGGTCATGATTCCTACAGTATAAGGACAGGGACTGTCTGGGTGGATAGTTAGCTGGTCATGATTCCTACAGTATAAGGACAGGGACTGTCTGGGTGGATAGTTAGCTGGTCATGATTCCTACAGTATAAGGACAGGGACTGTCTGGGTGGATAGGTATCTGGTCATGACTTCTACAGTATAAGGACAGGGACTGTCTGGGTGGATAGGTATCTGGTCATGATTCCTACAGTATAAGGACAGGGACTGTCTGGGTGGATAGGTATCTGGTCATGATTCCTACAGTATAAGGACAGAGTCAGCCAGGGACTATCTGTGTGGATAGTTAGCTGGTCATGATTCCTACAGTATAAGGACAGGGACTGTCTGGGTGGATAGTTAGCTGGTCATGATTCCTACAGTATAAGGAGGACTGTCTGGGTGGATAGTTAGCTGGTCATGATTCCTACAGTATAAGGACAGGGACTGTCTGGGTGGATAGTTAGCTGGTCATGATTCCTACAGTATAAGGACAGGGACTGTCTGGGTGGATAGTTAGCTGGTCATGATTCCTACAGTATAAGGACAGGGACTGTCTGGGTGGATAGGTATCTGGTCATGACTTCTACAGTATAAGGACAGGGACTGTCTGGGTGGATAGGTATCTGGTCATGATTCCTACAGTATAAGGACAGGGACTGTCTGGGTGGATAGGTATCTGGTCATGATTCCTACAGTATAAGGACAGAGTCAGCCAGGGACTATCTGTGTGGATAGTTAGCTGGTCATGATTCCTACAGTATAAGGACAGGGACTGTCTGGGTGGATAGTTAGCTGGTCATGATTCCTACAGTATAAGGAGGACTGTCTGGGTGGATAGGTATCTGGTCATGATTCCTACAGTATAAGGACAGGGACTGTCTGGGTGGATAGTTAGCTGGTCATGATTCCTACAGTATAAGGAGGACTGTCTGGGTGGATAGTTAGCTGGTCATGATTCCTACAGTATAAGGACAGGGACTATCTGGGTGGATAGTTAGCTGGTCATGATTCCTACAGTATAAGGACAGGGACTGTCTGGGTGGATAGGTATCTGGTCATGATTCCTACAGTATAAGGACAGGGACTGTCTGGGTGGATAGTTAGCTGGTCATGATTCCTACAGTATAAGGACAGGGACTATCTGGGTGGATAGTTAGCTGGTCATGATTCCTACAGTATAAGGACAGGGACTGTCTGGGTGGATAGTTAGCTGGTCATGATTCCTACAGTATAAGGACAGGGACTATCTGGGTGGATAATTAGCTGGTCATGATTCCTACAGTATAAGGACAGGGACTATCTGGGTGGATAGTTAGCTGGTCATGATTCCTACAGTATAAGGACAGAGTCAGCCAGGGACTGTCTGGGTGGATAGTTAGCTGGTCATGATTCCTACAGTATAAGGACAGAGTCAGCCAGGGACTGTGTGGGTGGATAGTTAGCTGGTCATGATTCCTACAGTATAAGGACAGGGACTGTCTGGGTGGATAGGTATCTGGTCATGATTCCTATAGTATAAGGACAGAGTCAGCCAGGGACTATCTGGGTGGATAGTTAGCTGGTCATGATTCCTACAGTATAAGGACAGGGACCGTCTGGGTGGATAGGTATCTGGTCATGATTCCTACAGTATAAGGACAGAGTCAGCCAGGGACTGTCTGGGTGGATAGTTAGCTGGTCATGATTCCTACAGTATAAGGACAGAGTCAGCCAGGGACTATCTGGGTGGATAGTTAGCTGGTCATGATTCCTACAGTATAAGGACAGGGACTGTCTGGGTGGATAGGTATCTGGTCATGATTCCTACAGTATAAGGACAGGGACTATCTGGGTGGATAGTTAGCTGGTCATGATTCCTACAGTATAAGGACAGAGTCAGCCAGGGACTATCTGGGTGGATAGTTAGCTGGTCATGATTCCTACAGTATAAGGACAGGGACTGTCTGGGTGGATAGGTATCTGGTCATGACTTCTACAGTATAAGGACAGGGACTGTCTGGGTGGGTAGGTATCTGGTCATGATTCCTACAGTATAAGGACAGGGACTGTCTGGGTGGGTAGGTATCTGGTCATGATTCCTACAGTATAAGGACAGGGACTGTCTGGGTGGATAGTTAGCTGGTCATGATTCCTACAGTATAAGGACAGAGTCAGCCAGGGACTGTCTGGGTGGATAGTTAGCTGGTCATGATTCCTACAGTATAAGGACAGAGTCAGCCAGGGACTATCTGGGTGGATAGTTAGCTGGTCATGATTCCTACAGTATAAGGACAGGGACTGTCTGGGTGGATAGGTATCTGGTCATGATTCCTACAGTATAAGGACAGGGACTGTCTGGGTGGATAGTTAGCTGGTCATGATTCCTACAGTATAAGGACAGAGACTGTCTGGGTGGATAGTTAGCTGGTCATGATTCCTACAGTATAAGGACAGGGACTATCTGGGTGGATAGTTAGCTGGTCATGATTCCTACAGTATAAGGACAGGGACTATCTGGGTGGATAGTTAGCTGGTCATGACTCCTACAGTATAAGGACAGGGACTGTCTGGGTGGATAGTTAGCTGGTCATGACTCCTACAGTATAAGGACAATGGGATTGACATGTTGTCTACTTATGAGTTGAGTTTGTTAAACATGACTGAAGCCAACGGTGACCGTTGACCCCTCTCCCTTTACTCCCACACTCAATCTATCCTCCCTCACTCTTTTTCAAATCAAACCTCCCTCAAATGTTTACTGTCCCCTCCCTCATCTCTTCTCTCCTTCCACCAATCTCCCTCTATGTACTATCGTTCCCTCCTCACCCAGGGTGATTGAAGCCAGGTAGATAGGATGGAGGAAGTGGGAGAGCAGGGCTCCCTGCAGACCCAGGACGTTCCAGCGAAGGATCTTGTCGCTACAGCTCATGGTCCTCAGACGCTCGCCGTGCTGGATGCCGTCCCAGGTAGGCACGATAGTCGATGACTCTACCGGGATGGTGCCCTCACCTACACATGGCACAGACACCCTTGAGGCATACTTTTGACTCCAACGACAAAGCCATGCAGTATGAGGAATAGGGTATGAGAGAGCCAGTGGTCAAAGTGATGGTTGTACACTAGAATCACACAGTCCATGTACTCTAGACTGGAACATTCAAATCCATTGGGATATTTGTCCTTTCTACCAGGTGTGTTTGTGGCAGCAGCAGCAAATGAGGTGTGAATGTGTAGTCATGCTCTGTTTGGCCTGCAGAGAAGGGAGTTAAGCAACATGGTGGCTCTATGTGCTTGTCCTCAGTAACAGAGGGGGTCCTCATGGAACGGTGCTGCAGATGGCATCTGGCTGTAACTCACCATTCTCCACCTTGGTGCGCAGCTTGCCCTGCTTGGCGTTCTCAAACAGGGGCTGGTGGCCCTGGCCGTCCCCCGCGTCCTCACTGCACGACTTATCAAACAACGCCCCGTCTCCGCACGGAGCAGTACTGGGGGAGAGGTAGAGCGCGAGAGGGGAAGAGGTAGAGCGCGAGAGGGGAAGAGGTAGAGCGCGAGAGGGGTAGAGCGCGAGAGGGGTAGAGCGCGAGAGGGGAAGAGCGCGAGAGGGGAAGAGCGCGAGAGGGGAAGAGCGCGAGAGGGGAAGAGCGCGAGAGGGGAAGAGCGCGAGAGGGGAAGAGCGCGAGAGGGAAGAGCGCGAGAGGGGAAGAGCGCGAGAGGGGAAGAGCGCGAGAGGGGAAGAGCGCGAGAGGGGAAGAGCGCGAGAGGGGAAGAGCGCGAGAGGGGAAGAGCGCGAGAGGGGAAGAGCGCGAGAGGGGAAGAGCGCGAGAGGGGAAGAGCGCGAGAGGGGAAGAGCGCGAGAGGGGAAGAGCGCGAGAGGGGAAGAGCGCGAGAGGGGAAGAGCGCGAGAGGGGAAGAGCGCGAGAGGGGAAGAGCGCGAGAGGGGAAGAGGTAGAGAGAGGAAGAGGTAGAGCGCGAGAGGGGAAGAGCGCGAGAGGGGAAGAGCGCAAGAGGGGAAGAGCGCGAGAGGGGAAGAGCGCAAGAGGGGAAGAGCGCGAGAGGGGAAGAGCGCAAGAGGGGAAGAGCGCGAGAGGGGAAGAGGTAGAGCGCGAGAGGGGAAGAGGTAGAGCGCGAGAGGGGAAGAGGTAGAGAGGGGAAGAGGTAGAGAGGGGAAGAGGTAGAGAGGGGAAGAGGTAGAGCGCGAGAGGGAAGAGGTAGAGAGGGGAAGAGCGCGAGAGGGGAAGAGGTAGAGAGGGGAAGAGCGCGAGAGGGGAAGAGCGCGAGAGGGGAAGAGCGCGAGAGGGGAAGAGCGCGAGAGGGGAAGAGCGCGAGAGGGGAAGAGCGCGAGAGGGGAAGAGCGCGAGAGGGGAAGAGCGCGAGAGGGGTAGAGCGCGAGAGGGGTAGAGCGCGAGAGGGGTAGAGCGCGAGAGGGGTAGAGCGCGAGAGGGGAAGAGAGAGGAAGAGAGAGAGAGAGAGAGGGGAAGAGCGCGAGAGGGAAGAGCGCGAGAGGGGAAGAGCGCGAGAGGGGAAGAGCGCGAGAGGGGAAGAGCGCGAGAGGGGAAGAGCGCGAGAGGGGAAGAGCGCGAGAGGGGAAGAGCGCGAGAGGGGAAGAGCGCGAGAGGGGAAGAGCGCGAGAGGGAAGAGCGCGAGAGGGGAAGAGCGCGAGAGGGGAAGAGCGCGAGAGGGGAAGAGCGCGAGAGGGGAAAGAAGGGAAGAGCGTAAGGCGAGAGGGGAAGAGCGCGAGAGGGGAAGAGGTAGAGAGGGAAGAGGTAGAGAGGGGAAGAGCGCGAGAGGGGAAGAGCGCGAGAGGGGAAGAGCGCGAAAGGGGAAGAGCGCGAGAGGGGAAGAGCGCGAGAGGGGAAGAGCGCGAGAGGGGAGAGCGCGAGAGGGGAAGAGCGCGAGAGGGGAAGAGGTAGAGAGGGGAAGAGGAAGAGCGCGAGAGGGGAAGAGGTAGAGAGGGGAAGAGGTAGAGCGCGAGAGGGGAAGAGGTAGAGAGGGGAAGAGGTAGAGAGGGAAGAGGTAGAGAGGGAAGAGGTAGAGAGGGGAAGAGGTAGAGAGGGGAAGAGCGCGAGAGGGAAAGAGCGCGAGAGGGGAAGAGCGCGAGAGGGGAAGAGCGCGGAGGGGAAGAGCGCGAGAGGGAAGAGCGCGAGAGGGGAAGAGCGCGAGAGGGAAGGAGTAGAGCGCGAGAGGGGAAGAGGTAGAGCGCGAGAGGGGAAGAGGTAGAGAGGGGAAGAGCGCGAGAGGGGAAGAGCGCGAGAGGGGAAGAGCGCGAGAGGGGAAGAGCGCGAGAGGGGAAGAGCGCGAGAGGGGAAGAGCGCGAGAGGGGAAGAGCGCGAGAGGGGAAGAGCGCGAGAGGGGAAGAGCGCGAGAGGGGAAGAGCGCGAGAGGGGAAGAGCGCGAGAGGGGAAGAGCGCGAGAGGGGAAGAGCGCGAGAGGGGAAGAGCGCGAGAGGGGAAGAGCGCGAGAGGGGGAGAGCGCGAGAGGGGAAGAGCGCGAGAGGGGAAGAGCGCGAGAGGGGAAGAGGTAGAGAGGGGAAGAGGAAGAGCGCGAGAGAGGAAGAGGTAGAGAGGGGAAGAGGTAGAGCGCGAGAGGGGAAGAGGTAGAGAGGGGAAGAGCGCGAGAGGGGAAGAGCGCGAGAGGGGAAGAGCGCGAGAGGGAAGAGCGCGAGAGGGGAAGAGCGCGAGAGGGGAAGAGCGCGAGAGGGGAAGAGCGCGAGAGGGGAAGAGCGCGAGAGGGGAAGAGCGCGAGAGGGGAAGAGCGCGAGAGGGGAAGAGCGCGAGAGGGGAAGAGCGCGAGAGGGGAAGAGCGCGAGAAGGGGTAGAGCGCGAGAGAGGTAGAGCGCGAGAGAGGTAGAGCGCGAGAGAGGTAGAGCGCGAGAGAGGTAGAGCGCGAGAGAGGTAGAGCGCGAGAGAGGTAGAGCGCAAGAGAGAAGCAGAGCGCAAGAGAGAAGTAGAGCGCGAGAGGTAGAGTGGTAGAGCACGAGAGGTAGAGTGGTAGAGCACGAGAGGTAGAGCGCGAGAGAGGTAGAGCGCGAGAGGTAGAGCGGTGGAGCGAGAGAGAGGTAGAGCGAGAGAGGAAGAGCGAGAGAGGAAGAGCGAGAGAGGGAGAGTTAGAGAGAGGGAGAGTTAGAGAGAGGGGTAGAGCGAGAGAGGGAGAGGTAGATATACATGTGGACAGGAGCAGGTCATTAACTAGAAGGATCTTCCAGGGTTTTTTCTAGATCAAAATTAGGCTTAGGCGGTGGGCGTGGCCAATGGCGGGGTCGCCAACTAAATTTTAGAGGCCTCCCTGTTGGCCAGTTACACAATTTTCAATTCTACACATTTTTTCATGGCTTATTTGAACTGAGGGACTCAAACATCAATGGGGCCCCATGCCATGACAAAAATACCCCGAGCGCATAATTTTGGGAATGTTTTTATTCTCCCTGACTGTCTCGCTTTTATTTGGGTCATTGTTAGTTCTCAAAGAGGATCTTATTATAGAATATATAACGCCATTATCTTTTCTACATACTTTATATCTGGTTTTAGTCTTCAGTTTAGACTGACAACGTTTTTCCACCCCGGAAATCATTATCTAAACATTACACTTTTTATTTTACTGTTTTGACATACGTGGCCCGAAAACACTTAAGCGGCCCGCCCAAAACTTTTCTATGCAGAAAAAAACGCTGGCTTCTCAAACTCCTAGAACAACATGTGTGTGGGGGTGGGTTGGTGGCCCAGTTGAGTTCCAGGGCACAGAAGGAAAGGGGAGAGAAGACAGTAGGTGGAGAAGAATGAGCCATGGGGGTGAAGGGTCAAAAAGCGAGGAAGAGACATCCTCCGTAGGCCCACCTGATATAGAGGTGGAAGGTGGTGTCAGGTTTGATCCGGAGCTTGTTCTCCTCAGCTGGCTCAAATATGCTGTCCTCTGATCCTTCACAGTGCTTCAGCAACTCCGCATATAGAAACCTGGAGGGGGGGGGGGGGGGAGAAAGGTAGAATCCACATTTGAGTGATTCAGATCAGTGAAAGTGTCCAGGATCCAACACACAAATAAAGGGAGACTGGTGGAGAAACAGCGGATCTGGTAAGTGGCGTTAATACTCTACACTAACCAGATGGACTCCACAGTCACATTAACACACATCATAGTCTGTAATGACTTCCCAGCTGACATATGACACCCTGTAGAGGGAGAGAGGGAGGTTTCAGAAAGGCAGGGAGAGTAGCTAGAAAGGAATCAAAACGAAGAGCAAAGGAGGAAGGGGAAAAGACTGGTTATATAAAAGGACAGAATGGAAGACAAATAAGCAGCAGTAACTTCCTACCTGATAAACCCTCTCCTGGAGATGATTTCTGCATGGCAGTCATTAACGGTGTCCCCTTTAAGACTCAGCTCCTCCCCTTTAACACAGCGATTTCCTGAGGAGAAAAACAAACAAAAATACATGTATTTTATCTCAAAAGGTGGAGACAAAAATCATTCCAAAAGGCTTGTTATTATTTTCTTGCGCGTACGTACACACACACACACACGGCAGGTACCTGTTCCCAGACTGACCACGGTCCCCAGCCCTTCCCCCCTCTTCATGACGATGGTGGCGAGGATCTTCCTTCCCAGAAGACTGTGCTGTATGCGTGTGGTGAGGGCGTTGAAGCGCTGGTGACTCAACATGGCGATCTGGTCATGGATTGTCCCACCACTCAGTGGCAGCTAGAGACAGAAACAATAACAGGTTATGAACGCCCACCAGTCACAGAAGTAGGTTATAGCAGAATCATAGTATTAACAGTGTATTCATAGTATAGCAGGCATTCTTCAACTTTTTCTGCTCCAGACCCAATGAGAACATCACTGTCCTCCCGTGACCCAAAATCATCTACGAGCAACCCAAATGAAGAGGAAATGCAGTCTCCTCACTCCCGACCCACCTCTAACACACCCAAAGCCCAGTGTGGGTCCTGACCCAGAGTTTTAAAAAGTAGTATAGTAAGAGAGGTAAATTGACCTCTGCAGGGGTTAGTTCCCCGGTGCGGGCAGCCTTCTCTGCCTCTCCAATCAGAACCCTCAGAGCTGCATCAGCTGCTTCCTGTTTCCCTTGCTTCTTATTGGAAGCACAGACAGGAGGGAACCAGCGACCCCCTAGTTTAGCCTGGTAGGTAAACCTGAGAGAGAGGGGAGTTAAGCATCCATGTTTGCACAGCCGCGTTTTACAATATTGAACTGTTGCCTTTCATAGTGTTTTATATGTCACAATGGACCACTGGACTACCGCAGCTCTGCAGCTGTGGACTCTGAATTACACTTAGAGTGTGTATGTTCGTGTGTGTACTGACTTGGGCTCGTGCGGTGGTCCTGACTGCCCGACCAGTCGTATCTCTGCAGCGAAGCCCCTGGCCCGGGCGTACTCCAGCAGACCTGACACAGCGTTGTTGTTTAGGTGGCTGATGAGGTCACCAACCCCCGCCTCATGGGCAGAACGCAGCTCCTCCTCTGTCAGCGGGGGCAGGGATGGGCAAGCGGGCATGAAGCCCCCTTCATCACCAGACAGACACAGGGGAAACTGGGGCTGGAGAGGACGGGGTAAATGGAGAGCGAGGGAGGAGAAGAGAGATAAGGTAGTGAAAAGACAGAGGAGAGGAGGTGGGAAGAGAGGGAAGAGTGATCTTAGTGTTCGGAGGATCTTTTCTTAGAATTACGGCCTGGAGGCACAATGAGAGAAGTCCACATGCCGGAGTCTTATGACATTCTGTCGGTCCATAGCTAAACAGCTAGCTAGCTTGACAAGCCTAAATCCTAAATAGATGGGGTAGTGTTTATTTCAGGGAACCATCCATTTAGTTGAAACATCTTTCAGTCCCATGTTTGTCTCCTTTACTCACCTTGTTGAGCTGCAGTCTCCCGTCGGCCATTAACTCCTTGACTGCCTCCTCTGCAGCCAGCTGCCTGGCAGCCTTCTTACTGGGGGCTGAGCTCTCAGCACACAGGCTTTCCCCGATCTTCACCCTGAACATGAACCTGAGGAGGGAGCAGAGACTAACTTATACATCCTAAACATACATTGGTGAGAGAGGTAAGAGGACATTCCACATGGGGGCATCAGAGTAGACCTGTGAATCTCCTTCACAGAGACTACAGCACTCAGGAAGAGGGGAAGAGAGGGACAAAGATGGTCACACTTCCCAGTATCAGATTACTGCGGGACAGTACAGTAGGTGCCTAGGGGAAGGTTATATGCAGAGAGAGACAGAGGTGCTGTTGTATCATCCAGTCAGCAGACTGCTGCAGTATGAAAGTCATACAGGACACAAGTAACTGCTCCCGAGGGAGAGAGAGAAAGAGGTGAGGGCAGGCCCACCTTTCCTAATGATTCATTTATGTATAGAAGAGAGAACCAGGGAGAGAAAAATGAGAAGCAGGGTTGGGCTCAATTCTAATTGAAGTCACTCAATTCAGGAAGTGATTTGAATTTAAATTCAAAAATGGAAAAACTTCAAATAAATAGCTTCTCCTTTTCAGTTTATAGAGAAATCATTGAAAATGGATGCTATTTTTTCAATTATTGAATTGGAATGTCAGTTTATTTCCTAAATTGACTGACTTCATTTGGAATTGACCCCATCCCTGATGAGGATGTAGACAGATGGATACCGTGGGTCGTGAGGTGGGCCCTCCTGTCCAGTGTTGATGAACTCGATGGGGTTTCCAGTGCGCTGACTGTACTCCATCAGCATGGACACGGGGTTCTTACCCCCCGGCAGGGAACGGGACAGGGCCTGGGGCGGACTCTCCACCACTTCCTGACAGAGGGGGAGAGCGAGACAGCGAGGGAGGGAGAGAGCAGAGAGTTAGAAAAGGATTGAAAAAAATAGACAAATCTTTGGCCTTTACAACACAATCAACCACAACAAAGCACATTGATTATTACTAACCTCCGCACACACACGAACACACTTCAGACTTACAGGGACGTCAGAGGTGGGGTCCATGGCCTGGTCCACCCCTGCAGTGAGCCCCTCCTCAGCCCCTCCCCCCTCTATCTCACGCAGCAGAATCCTCAGGGTTGCTGCGGCAGCATCTTTCTTAGCCACCTTTTTATTAGATGCCTCAGCAACAGGAAACAACCTGCCGTCCAGCATGACCTGCATACGGAATCTGAGAGGGAGAAAAATACAAGGGAGTGAGAGGTAGTGAGAAAGAGCAGGGACAACACTTTTTTATTTATTTCTTTGTCACACTTTCTCTTGCAATTTTTTTAAATGAATTTGCTAAATCAATCAGCTGGTTTCCTCTTAGACATACCAGCAACGGCCAACCATGATTGGCTGGGAACATTATGACATCACTGACCTGGGGTCATGTGAGGGCCCTGATTGGTCGAGGAGCAGGAACTCGCAATTGTGTCCCTGGTACTGGGCAAACTCCATCAGGCCACTGACAGGGTTCTTGGCCCTCACCTCCTGGAGTTTGGCACGGAGGTTCTGAGGTGGGGGCGCTGCCAGGGAGACTGCTACTGTCCCCCCTCCATCCCGGCTGATGGCGTTGAGGAATTCGGGGATATCGTCGGTCGCCCACTGCCCTCCGTTCGACTCGTCCTCCTGATAGAGGGATGAAGAGGAGGAAGTAGGTGAGGAAAGAAAGAAGTGAAGCAGAAGTTGGGGGGGGTCAGTGGGATCGGTGTCAGGCGGTTTTGAAGGGCTCCAGACCTGGCATTCTCAGCTCGGAATGTACAGAGCTATGTTCACCCCTCAATGTTCCAACCAACATTATGTTACTAGGGTAACTGCCGAACTCCTCCTCCCCTTCGTAGGAGACGGGCTCCAAGTGAGGGAGGGGGTCTCCCAAATTCAGGAAGACGTCAATGAATTCCCCCAACTGAACTCCCCCCACCCCTCGCTCGCTGTGTGAGAGTGTCCACCTACCGCCTCAGCGTTGGCCTCTAGACACTCCAATCCGGGTGGCACTGCCTGGAATCCGGACCCCATTCCTTCGACCTTTGCAGGGGCGCTGCGCTCGGCCTTGAGGCTCCTCTCCATCCTCTCCCTGCGATGGACAGATAGCTCCCAGATATGAGGGGTCACCTCTGCGTTGCGGCTCACGTCGCCCTGCTTCTCCATGGCGTACAGGGTGGGGTTGACCTGCTTGGCGCCCCTCAGGCCCAGGTTCTTGGAGATCACCAGGGCCGTGGCCTCCCCTGCCTCCAGCAGATACTGCAGGATCAACTCCTTCTGATTACTGCCGCAGTCCGCCATGTCGCTCTCGTCAAGGTCTAGGTCAAGCTCTTCGTTACTGCTGCTGTTGATACTGGGTTGTTGGGTTTGGGACTGGGAATGTTGCCGATGTGACTCAGATGGTTCTGAGGAAGAGGAGTGTGAATCCGATTCTACGTAGTAATCTTCTTCTTTGTCGCCCTCAGGACCCTGCGCTTCAATTTGCTGGATCTCAGCCTCGATGACAACGTCCTCCTCCTTCACAGACAGGAAGTGAGAGCAATATTCTTCTGAAGGCCTTTCCTGTGACTCCACAGAATGTTCCCTCGGTTGGGAACGTGGGCTTTCCGGATCAGAATCTCTACTTTCCGGTTCTTCCTGTGGTTCTACGTAGGCAGTCCACTCTGGAGGACTTTCACCGTGTTTTGAAGCTTTCTTATCACGCTCGAGACCGTAAAGGGCCTGGTTGATAAACTTTTTGGGCAACCGCAGTGTTTTCGCCAAACACTTTGCTTGTAGCTTCTCACCGGGGCTCAAATCTGCTAAGGCTTGCAAAACTTGCTCTCGGATGTCAGGTGGCTGAAATGTAGGGACACTCTTGTTGTTTGAATTATTACTACTACCAACAGAAGCTTTGTCAAAGCTGTCGCCTCGGTCAACTCTTCCTCTGTAGGACCTCTCTCTGTCTAAGGATAAACTTTGAAAGCCTTCTGAGAAAGACGGCCTGTCAGCACAGTCTGCATGAAGGCTCCACTGTCTGTTGAAGCCTTGCTTTTGGGTTGAAGTCTGCTTCTGGTTCCAGAATCTAGGGCCGGTTGGTCCTCTAGGGGGTCCCTGACTGGGCGGGTACCCGAAGTCCCTACCGTTCCCTCTGCCTCGCTCGCTGCTGTATCCCCCTCTCCCCCTAGAGCTGTTTTGGGAGTATCTGCTGTACCCTGCCTGGACCTGGTTCGATTCGTTATAGAGTCCGTTCGGTCCCCCTCGACCCAAGCTCTGCGCCCCTCCTCTGGGGCTCACCCTAAACTGGGGAGCCTCAGTGTTCTGTCCCCTCAGGAAGTGGACCTGCTGCTGCCTGAAGGAGTTAGGACCACTGGGACAAGAGCTCTGCTGATTCAGGGCTGGGCTGTGACCGGGTGGGGGAGGGACAGAGGGGTAGAGAGGCTGAGAGTGGGCACTGGGTGGTACTAGAGGGGGAACTGGGCCCAGGTATGAATGGACGTTTGGGTGTGGGGCCTGTTGCGGGGAGGCTCTGGGGTGAAATCCCAGGGGTCCAGCTCTGTAGTATTGTTGCTTAGCCTGCAGTTGGGGGAGAGGGGGTCGGTGGTAATGCTCTATGGGGGGCCCTCCTCGTCCTCTGCTCATAGCGCAGGGGGCAGGTTGAGGGGGGACCAGGGCCGCCTGTTACGCAGCAGATAGGAGGATGTGTCTCTGTGTTGGATACTGATGCAACAACACAGTCTGGCAGAACAGCCGGGTGGGCGATGATCGCAAAGTGGCAGTCAGCACCTGAGAGAGAGGACGAGATGGGTGTGAGCGAAAGCAAAAGTGACTGAGTGGGTGAGGAAAAGGGCCATGAAATTAAAAATAAAGAGCCAAATATAAAGCAATATGAAGAAGAAACTAGGGACATAAGACTGGTCCAAATCTAGTGGAAAATCCTGATGGAAATGGAAAAAGGGCAGGAGAGAAACACAGTGTAGATCAAAGGGCTTATGACAAATAACATATATATATATTACACACAGTCTCACTGTACTCCATCCTGTCTCCAATACAGCCCCAGTGTCACATGCTGTTGGACCCAATTGGCCACAACGAGATCCATGTATAAAAAGGTCAGAAATGTATAATTCATGGTTGTGACTTCAGTGTTTTAGTTCTGGTTTAACGGATGATTTGCAGCTTCACATAGGAAGTGAGTGAGGCAGAAGGAAAGAAAAGATTCAAGGTGATCAGTGAAGGACAGGAGTTGCTCCACTAACTTTTGACAGACTAAACACTAAGCAAATAAGTAATAGATGTTGAACCTGATAAAAGGTTGGCCATAGAACACACATTGGACAGGAAAAGGAATAATGCTCATTCACCATTAAAAATAAGTCATTTTAGTAGACAGGTTTAAAAGATTGACTTTTCAGCCTTCAATGGCCTTCTTGAGAATAATCACAACGGGAACGGTCAAGTTCGTATGGGGCATGGGGGAGAAAACTCTTCAGATGGTGGTGCTAATGAGAGTGCCATGATGGCTACACAGGTTGCACCTCTACTCACGTTGGTTGAGCACTGACTATTTTCAAATACATTTTCATATTATGGGCACCTTCAAGTACAGCAAACCTGACATTGAATTCAATTTGCTGATTATTTTCTCAGCTAAAATATTTAATAAGCACTAGGCATTTCATGCCAATTACATATAAATCTTTAGGGCATAGAACATGATGGGGGGTATTTTTAATGAAAACGCTGTAACACAAAGCTTCTTCCCTGCACTCAATGATATCTGTCACTGACCACAGGAAGACACTCAACCTTGCTCCTCAGATTTCAGCCCTGCCAGGCATGCTGCTCCCGAAACTATTGCCACCATATTAATAATAATATAACGACGAGTGGAATCGAGTTATTTCACGGCAATGTTAAAGGACAGCAGCAGCAGCACTGGGTCGGGTGCCCCCCGGGTCAAAGCGGGATCTGGCTGACCTTAATGCAAGCCGGCAACTGACGGCCAAAATAACAACCCAGCATGGCTCAACTTCAGTTGCCTCTGCTGCTTCCATAGGCAATATGAATATACAGAGCTGCGCATTAAATATTAGGACGTCTTTGGCCCATGGACCAGACAGACATTGTTTGGCCTCGTTTTCGGTATGTTCCCGTTCCTGGATTATTGATGAGTCCTTTCTATTTGAATTACAGAATTGGGGTATACGCCCTGGTCAGTGTTATAAATCAAGTTCATAATTAGTGGGTTGCATAAACGAATCGATGACAGTAGAAAGACATGAACTAATTCAATGAACGTACCTGAAAGTTCGCGGGATAAAATACAGATTTACTACCTCACCACCTGGCCTGAAGGCGGCATAAAGGAGAGTAGGTTTCAGTCACTTTTGAAAGGCAGAGATCTTGAGGTCTGCGGGCGCGCTGCCGGGGTCAGAAGTTGACTACACTTCAAACAGTTTAGAGATAAAACAGTTACGTTCTATCAAAATACAAAAGTAATTCAACTAGTTGGCTATATTTCTCAAAATTCTATGTATTTTACCATCCCCCCAAAAAACTTTTATTTATTTTGTACATACCGCACGAGCGCTTCTCAATTTCAAAGGGACATCTAGTACCCCTACCATTCAAGATACTTATACCAGACGTTACAATGTGAAATGATGAGTAGGCCTATTAAAAACGCATATAAAGTCTGCAGTTACAGTTTCTTAACACGAGAAACAGCACGAAAGGGCAGAATAGTTTCGTTTTCCTTTCTCTAGACACGCTCTGTAGCCAGTCTGGGTGAGTCACGTGATGCAATAGTTCCTATCATAGGTTTCACTGGCTAGAGTAAGGATGTAGCCAAAACTGGTGCAATGTCAAGGTGCCAAGGCCTAGGCTGTTTGAATACTTGGATGGACATCAAATGTATTTCCCTCACAACATGTGGATATTATAATAATATAGTTATGTCAAATAATAATAAAAAATAATCGGTCCTTGTCATGTGAATGAAAATGTGCCGTAGTGTTATGTCAAACAGGATGTATTTTTTGTGATACAGTATATTGATTGAAGTTGAAGGCAATCGTTTTTTCTATTTATTTTCCAGTAAGCCAATATTTATTATAAAATGCATCCACTCTAGACACAGACAATTACATTACAATTCAATTTTTAGAAAATATCAATCTGGACAAGAAAGCCTGTGCATATATAGGCATAATTTCTGAAGGCTAACTCCAAAACATTCAACCCCCCTCCCTAAAAAAAGTAACAAAATATGATCATTCAAGATCGCCTCTTAGTTGTCATGTCTCACAGCTGCTGTTGCGTCAAACTATTGTTGTGACAAAAACACAACCAGAACAGTTTAATTGAGCACGCAGCAGCTGCCGAATATAGCTAGTGGCCACTGTACCCAGATCTTGGTGCTTTCAGGACAACTGGTAACCCAGGGGTAAAAAAAAAAAAACGAGGTCAAACCATGACGTCGGTAATCTTGAGGTCGGAGCTCTGGAAAGATGCCCGTGTTTCCGACTTGGATGACCGTTCAAAGGTATTTTTTCCTAGTCGGAGCTCGTTTTTCCCCCGAGTTCCCAGTTGTCTCTGAACGCACTGAGGTATGAGATTTCAGAGTTCCCAGTTGTTCTGAACGCAGCATCAAACCCAATTCCATCACGCTGGGATACGCATGCATGCATTGGTCAATCAAACACAGCCACGCGAGAGCATCTCTGTTATTCATCTCTGGCGCGGTTGAATTTTTTAAATAAAATTTAACTAATAGTCACTGCTGCCATCAGCTTGAATGTGGAATTAAGGACACCACTGAATAACCTTTCCATGTTTATTTTCGCTATGGATGGTTCTGATGCACACCATTTTCAATCCCCCCAGTCAAAGTGAACCCCGCACAACTAGTTAGCTAGGTGGACAGGAGGATCAACTATCAGTGTGCAATTTCATCCCGCCTCCGACCCCCAACGCTGTCTGTCGCTGTATGAACATAGGATCCAATTGGTCATTTTACAGTCGTTTTTCAGTAAATCCCCCCTAATCCTCAATCCCCTTCTTACTGTCGCTCTCACCCAGGCGTTTATCCCCCGACTGAAGTCCCCCATGAATATAACCTGAAATTAGCTAAGTTATCTTGGTTTTAACTGACGCTACACATTGAATACCCTGGTAAATATTTAATTTATCTCAGCAACCTGCCAGCAGAGATCGACTCAACTGCCATCATTGAATGGATGGTTGTCGTTTGGACTGCGCACGCATGTTCCGAACAAGATATTGCGCAGATGGAGGCTCCAAGCGGGTTCACAAGCTTGGTAACGTAGAACCGCAGTTGTGCATCGCAAATAACATGCACAACTGTCGATTTGTTCCAGACACACTTTCCCAATCAACTCCCAAGTGTAAACAACCATGCAACGCGACGTCAAATGCCGTGAAAATAATGATAATTATGCATAGCCCGGATTGACTAGCTAGCTACATAGCTTGCTAACTAACGTTAGCATTGATTGAGCATCACTGCGGCACAAGCGTGCAAACAACCATAGTCGCATTTGAAAGCTATTCAGTTAGCGCGAAACCAAATATAGATCTCAATTGAACTAACACGAAAGGTAAAAACAGAGTTCAAAATGTAATTAATTTACCTGGGTTTGCGATTGAAGCTTTGTATCAGTCCGAGTTCCTGCTTGCTAGCGACAGTGTCGACAAAGAAACAAGGGGGTTAGGGGGGCGCATAATGACATCACTAGTTTGCGACAGTTTACCTGGCGCATTTGGAGTGACGCTGCCCGTTTTACTGCAGAGTGCGGTCCCCCCCAAAAAGAACATCAGACGAGGTGGAATACCTTTGCTGCGGCAGGTCGATTGGACTCATTTAGGCAGGTGAATAGGACATGTAGAATAGCAGTACCTCCAAGCCACTGCTATTACATTCCCTAGTTTAGGATTGGATTAATCAGATCTCAAATAAAACAAATCTATTAAATGTAATATATGTATGCTACAAAACCTTCCACAAATCCATTTGCCACAAACCCGGACTAGTGGGCATGAAGCCTACAAAGAGCTAGTACTTTTTATAAGGATTTACTTTCTACAAGAAACCTTGAGATGAACCAGACTCAACACCCAAAGCATGGCTGGCTGGATAGAGGTGAGAGAAGGCGGTAGGGAAAAAAGGCCCCATATATTGCAGGGGGAATCCAACAAAATACAAACATGACGCTCACCAACCCATAGAGCTATAGGCTGCTATACTATCCACCAATCAATGGATCAGACTGGATACATGTTCAAACTGTTTCCTGCAAATTGCACTTATTACATCCCCCAGTAGGTGTCAGCACCACTCCATTTAATATCAGAATCACCTTTATTCGCCCAAGTACATTTACTCATAACTGGAATTTGCCTTAGTGAGAAGGTGCTGCCAGCAATAGACAATATACAAACAGAATACAGACAAAAGTCCACATAGACGTCATACAAAAAAACACAAATTGTAAGTCGCTGTGGATAAAAGCATCTGCTAAATGACTAAATGTAAACGTAAAAAAACATGAAACATAAACTCGGGTCCTCTGTCCTGCTCTGCCCTGCTCTGTCCTGCTCTGTACTGCTCTGTCCTGCTCTGCCCTGTCCTGCTCTGTACTGCTCTGTCCTGCTCTGTCCTGCTCTGCCCTGCTCTGTCCTGCTCTGCCCTGCTCTGTCCTGCTCTGTCCTGCTCTGCCCTGCTCTGTCCTGCTCTGTCCTGCTCTGTCCTGCTCTGTCCTGCTCAAAGTCACAGCGGATCAAACTGAAATACATCACTGTAATGTCCAGTAGGCTACAGTCAGTGCATCATATTATCATAAGTCTTTCAGTCAAGTATAGAAACAAATGGCCATTTTCAAACAAACCCAAACTCTACCCCTGGGCACATGCCTACTGGTGGTTTGGTCATGGACAAACCAGTTGTTGTTTGGTGCTTGTTCATGATATAGCTACTGTATATATGCATGTGTTTTGTGATACTGGTTGAGTTATATATTAACAAACTGAGTCTCTAGCAGGTGTATTGGAGTGCATAATGAGATTCTAAAGTAGAAGCTATGGTACAGTATACTGCTTACGTTCAAAGTGTCACTTCCTTACTGTAATTAGAAGTTATTTTTGATTGATTTGTTTTTACCCCTTTTTCGTGGTATCCAATTGGTAGTTACAATCTTGTCCCAAAGGCTGCAACTCCCGTACGGACTCGGGAGAGATGAAGGTCGAGAGTCATGCGTCCTCTGAAACACAACCCAGCAGCCGCTCTGCTTCTTGACACAATGCCCGCTTAACCCGGAAGCCAGCCACACAAACGTGTCAGAGGAAACACCATACACCTGGTGACTGTGTCAGTGTGCATTGCGCTCCGAACCGCCACAGGAGGGCTAGAGCGCGATGGGACAAGAACATCCCTGCAGAACAAACCCTTCCCTAACCCGGACGACGCTGGGCCACCCCATGGGTCTCCCGGTCACGGCCGGCTGCGACAGAGCCTGGACTCGAACCAGGATCTCTAGTGGCACAGCTAGCACTGCGATGCAGTGCCTTAGACCACAGTATTTAGAAGTTATACTGTGTGGCTGTGCCAACCTTCATCAGAGCAGTGTTCAATACTGCTGCCTTAGTTTTTTGGCCCTCTCTTTTCCCACCATCCTTCACTAACTATTTTATATATGTTGCTTATTAATCCCCCTCTCCCCACTAATGCTAGCCTCCACACTTCACTGCTCCCCTTCTCAATGGAAACTGAAGACGAGGAGAAATAGGGGAAGGAGAGAGAGAGGGATAGAGACAGAAAGTGAGATGAGGAGAAATAGGGGAAGGAGAGAGAGAGGGATAGAGACAGAGGAAGTGAGACGAGGAGAAATAGGGGAAGGAGAGAGAGGGATAGAGACAGAAAGTGAGATGAGGAGAAATAGGGGAAGGAGAGAGAGAGGGATAGAGACAGAGAAAGTGAGATGAGGAGAAATAGGGGAAGGAGAGAGAGAGGGATAGAGACAGAGGAAGTGAGACGAGGAGAAATAGGGGAAGGAGAGAGAGGGATAGAGACAGAAAGTGAGATGAGGAGAAATAGGGGAAGGAGAGAGAGAGGGATAGAGACAGAGAAAGTGAGATGAGGAGAAATAGGGGAAGGAGAGAGAGAGGGATAGAGACAGAGGAAGTGAGACGAGGAGAAATAGGGGAAGGAGAGAGAGAGGGATAGAGACAGAAAGTGAGATGAGGAGAAATAGGGGAAGGAGAGAGAGAGGGATAAAGACAGAGAAAGTGAGATGAGGAGAAATAGGGGAAGGAGAGAGAGAGGGATAGAGACAGAGGAAGTGAGACGAGGAGAAATAGGGGAAGGAGAGAGAGAGGGATAGAGACAGAAAGTGAGATGAGGAGAAATAGGGGAAGGAGAGAGAGAGGGATAGAGACAGAGAAAGTGAGATGAGGAGAAATAGGGGAAGGAGAGAGAGAGGGATAGAGACAGAGGAAGTGAGACGAGTCAAAAGACAGGGAGAAAGGTGGGTGTAAAGAGAGTGAGATGGGTAGTGTATTGGGAATGGGCAATTCCAATGTAACGGGCTCCGATTTTGTCACTTAAAATGTATGCCAAACAAATAACTTTTAGCAATTTACACTGAACATTTGACAAAAACACATTTACTGGAAGAACTGTGCAGATGCAATGTTTTTAGAATTTAGGGGAATCTATTTTTTTATGTGACCATTATTTGCTCCGAATTAAGATTCAAAGATGTCTGCAGATAAAATGGGGTGTCAGCTATGACATGGCACCTTCAGTTTGAAAACCTCTATTTGGGTTATTAAACAACAGTAAGTGAAGTGGATGTACACATAGTAACAGAATTGCAGTAACAGAATTTCGTCTTGGGTCCCTGATCTGAACTACACAGAAATGAATAAACCAAATCCAATTATATTTGTCACATGCACCGAATACAACAGGTATAGACCTTGCCTTAAAATGCTTGCTTATGAGCCCTTCCCAACAATGCAGAGTAAAGAATAAACATGTATTAAAACCCAAGGGGAGTAAAATACACAAGAATGAAGTTATTTACAGGGAGTACCAGATCAATGTGCAGGGGTACGAGGTATTAGATGTAGATACATTTACTGGATGTAAATAAAGGCAGGGTAAAGTGACATCACAATATACAGTATAATAACAAGAGTAATAATTATGGATATGAATGCCATTCTCTTCATGGTGATGTATCCTAAATAGATACACAAAGATAGAAATATGTAATATCCTCCTTTGCATATTTGGTTATTATTTTACACACCAGATATTATTTTAATGAGCTCCGCCACCAAACAAGACCAAATTTGGTTGTCTGGACCGGACCAAATCTGAACCAATCATAGATTTCTATGTTTCACAAGATTGGACATAAAAAGCACAGTAGAGCTCAGGGCCCTTAACTACCATTTGTTTTCTATTCCTCAAAAAGGTTATTGGAAATGTTCTTGTGCAATTTCTTATGTTTCTCCTTTAGCAAACATTTAAGAAGAAATTAGATTCTTGAAAATAAAGTTATTGGATTTGTTCTTTATTCCAAGATCTCTAAACCCTTGTCTTAAACTCTGGGCAGTGAGAGAATAAGCCCATGAAAGAAATTGAACATGTTTAATTAATTCACTCAAACTTCATATGAAAGTTTCAGTATAGATTATTTTAATCCCAATAACATGTTTTAGAACAGTATTCTCAGTAGGAAATATGCTAACATGATTGCCATTGCTAGCTAGATAACTAGATAAATTGGTTGGCTAGCAACACCTGTCGAAGATGGTTGGGATACTAGTAAATGGTTGGGGTACTAGTAAAGTAGAGTATAGTAGAGTATAGTTCAGTACAGTACAGCAGAGTTCAGTACACTATAGTGCAGTAGAGTAAATTAGAGTATAGTACAGTACATTATAGTGTAGTCAACTCTAGTGTGCTGTACTGTGTACTGTACTGAACTCTGAATCAGAATTAGTTGGGTAACATAGATAAGATGTTTTATATACATAATATGCTTAGGTGAGATACTTGTCATTCGAATGTCTCCTTTTGGACTATACTGTTGGCAGTTGCACTTTTCCCTTCTCAGCTAGGGAAAAGTCACTTGGGGCCCAGAGAGGGGAGAGGTCTGGCTTGTCTTTTACATGTCTGGTAATATGCAGAATATCAGAAAGGGAAGAGGACAGAATGGAACATTGTCTTCATATGTGAATGTATCTGTTAAATCATGTGAAGGGATGGCGTGATTAATGGGGAACCAGTTAGTTGGCTCCACTATGTCTGTACTCCAGTCACTCCTCCTTTTCCCATTGGGGGGAGGAGTATGGCAGTGTCTGGAACCCTTGTATTACCCCTCTGATGTTGCAATTATCTTGAGATAGTATATGACCTAGAGGCTCACTCGCCTCAGTGAGCTTGTCCAGGAGTGGGGAGAAGAGGGGGTTTACTTGAGATGGGAGAATATAATTGTTGACAATTGACATATGCTATTGGATGAGGTAATGCTTTTGTACTATGAAGTACCAGGAACGAGATTAGAACCTCGTCTTAGAGACCAAACTGAATGATAAATTATAGCTAATGCTATCTGGCTTTGGGATACTCCTTTCTCAAGTAAAAGGCCCTTTGTGAAGTTTTCCTAAGATCTGTGGTTCATCATGTAAGTTGAGAGGGGTGTATCTTTTCTATAAAAGATCTCAGTTGAGTGGGCCTCCCGGGTGGCGCAGTGGTCTAGGGCACTGCATCGCAATGCTAGCTGTGCCTCAAGAGACTTCTTGTTCGCGCCCAGGCTCTGTCGCAGCCGGCCGCTTGGCATTGCGCATGCTGATCTTTGTGTGCGGCTGCTCGGCCATGGAAACTAATTTCATGAAGCTCCCGACGAACAGTTCTTGTAATGACGTTGCGTCCAGAGGCAGTTTGGAACCAAGGACAGACCATTTTTATGCTCTATGCGCTTCAGCACTCACTGGTCCTGTTCTGTGAGCTTGTGTGGCCTACCACTTCGCGTTTGAGCCGTTGTTGCTCCTAGATGTTACAGCTTCACAATAACAGCACTTACAGTTGAATGAAATGTGTGCAGGTGACGAACTAACTTGTTGGAAAGGTGGCATCCTATGACGTTGAAAGTCACTCAGCTTGTCAGTATAAAGCTATTCTACTGCCAATCCTTGTCTATGGAGAGTGCATGGCTGTGTGCTCCATTTTCCACACCTGTCAGCAACTGGTGTGGCTGAAATAGCTGAATCCACTAATTTGAAGGGGTGTCCACATACCTTTGTCTATATAGTGTAGTTCTACCTGGAAACAAAATGGGTTCTCCTATGGAAACACCCAAAGAACCCTTTTGGAACCCTTTTTTCTAAGAAACTACAGCCTCTTTTCCTCTTTCTCCCTCCCTCTCTCCCTCCCTGTACCTCTCTCCCTGTGTTGCTGCCAGCTTCTCTCCCTCTCTGTCTCCCTGTGTTGCTGCCAGCTTCTCTCCCTCTCTGTCTCCCTGTGTTGCTGCCAGCTTCTCTCCCTCTCTGTCTTCCTGTGTTGCTGCCAGCTTCTCTCCCTCTCTGTCTCCCTGTGTTGCTGCCAGCTTCTCTCCCTCTCTGTCTCCCTGTGTTGCTGCCAGCTTCTCTCCCTCTCTGTCTTCCTGTGTTGCTGCCAGCTTCTCTCCTTCTCTGTCTTCCTGTGTTGCTGCCAGCTTCTCTCCCTCTCTGTCTTCCTGTGTTGCTGCCAGCTTCTCTCCCTCTCTGTCTTCCTGTGTTGCTGCCAGCTTCTCTCCCTCTCTGTCTTCCTGTGTTGCTGCCAGCTTCTCTCCCTCTCTGTCTTCCTGTGCACTCAGCTGGTTTTTCTTCTTGCCTCTGCCTCCCTACCCTCCTTCTCTTCCTTGCCTCTCTCTCTCTTCCCTCTGTCCGTTGCTGCCTGCCCTTCTCCTGACATGTCCCACCTCCCTCCCTCTCTATTCCACTCTACCCTGCCTCTCTCTCTCTCCATCTCTGTTGTTCCCCATCTCTTTCTCTGCTCTCTATGTTCAGTGGTGCAACATGAGGCAGTCTGTGGCTATCTGTCTGTTTGGACTCTCAGCTCTGCTCCACGGTGAGTGACTTTCATGTTCTTTCTCTCTCTGTGTGTGTATGTGTGTGTGAGTGTTGTGTATGTGTTTCCACGTGTACGTACAATATGTGCATTGATATTTGAGAACTCAACCTTACAGTTCCAGCTGTATAGCAGAGAGAGAAGAGAGGAGAGGGAAATGAACAGAGAGGGAGGAGAGAAGAGGAGCAGGAATAAAGAGAGACAAGGGAGAGGAATGATCACAGAGCTTACAGGTTAGAATGTTGTTTATCACAGTTGTAAAAATCCAACTCTCCTGTCAATTTTAATCCATCATTGGTTGATGTGTTCCTCTCTGCACCAGCAGCAGTATCTTAGATGGCTAACATATTGTGACTGCATATTGATATGGTACCATCTTGTGACTGTATATTGATATGGTACCATCTTGTGACTGTATATTGATATGGTACCATCGTGTGACTGCATATTGATATGGTACCATCTTGTGACTGTATATTGATATGGTACCATCTTGTGACTGTATATTGATATGGTACCATCTTGTGACTGTATATTGATATGGTACCATCTTGTGACTGTATATTGATATGGTACCATCTTGTGACTGCATATTAATATGGTACCATATTGTGACTGTATATTGATATGGTACCATCTTGTGACTGTATATTGATATGGTACCATCTTGTGACTGCATATTGATATGGTACCATCTTGTGACTGTATATTGATATGGTACCATCTTGTGACTGTATATTGATATGGTACCATCTTGTGACTGCATATTGATATGGTACCATCTTGTGACTGTATATTGATATGGTACCATCTTGTGACTGCATATTGATATGGTACCATCTTGTGACTGTATATTAATATGGTACCATCTTGTGACTGCATATTGATATGGTACCATCTTGTGACTGCATATTGATATGGTACCATCTTGTGACTGTATATTGATATGGTACCATCTTGTGACTGTATATTAATATGGTACCATCTTGTGACTGCATATTGATATGGTACCATCTTGTGACTGTATATTAATATGGTACCATCTTGTGACTGCATATTGATATGGTACCACCTGGAATGCTCTTTCTGTGGGGTGATATTCACCAGAGTAATACAATGCAATACATTGCAATACAACACAACAAATGAATCTCCACAAAGGCCGTTTACAAGCTTTGTGGTACATAATAGCATATTACATACAAACACAACATGCTGTTATAAAGACTGTACTCTACTGTATGTTGGTCTACATTACATTCACTAGTTCTATATATTTATATATTTCTTAATTCCTTTCTTTTACTTTTAAATTTGTGTGTGTTGTTGTGAATTGTTAGATACTACACGCTACACCTGCAATAACATCTGCTAAATATGTGTATGTGACCAATAACCTTTAATTTGATTAGATTTTTAGTTGGACATTGCTTCCGAATTTCATCAACTGCACAGATACATTAAGTCTGATACAGTTGTGAAACAGGAGTGAGTGAAGTCAGTCCACGATGGAGCTGCTAGAAGTGAGGTTCCTGGTCCTGGTTCTGGTTCTGTCTGTCTGTCTGTCTGTCTGAGTGGAGGGTTTTAGTGTTTAAGGCGTCACTATTTCCAGTGTGGAATAGATCAGACGTTTTAACGGCCACAGAGAGACTAGTCAATCCCCTTAAAGGTAGAGTCAGCGGAATGACGTTGCACGAGCAGCACCGCAGATATTACGATGAGCAAGATGCAAGACTTTGCTCTCACACAGTCACACACAGTATCTGCTTTTGTGCACAGGTTTGCTTCACGCTAGTACAACATGGTAGCCACTGGACCAAAAGAGGGGTTTAACCTCACTCTCCAACATTCTTAGTTGTTGCAGAAATTGACCCACTATCCTGTTTACTTTGTTCAGCTACGTTATATTGCTGACTCTACCTTTAACAATTAATGGGCCTGTCTGGAGACTATCTCCCTCTCTTCAGTCTCTCTCTTCTTGATTCTCCTCATTCTTCTTCTCTCGCCTCATCTTTCTCCCTCTCTTCACTCTCTCCTCTTGATTCTCCTCTTTCTCCCTCTCTTCACTCTCTCCTCTTGATTCTCCTCTTTCTCCCTCCATTTCATGGGCTCTCGTTTGTGGTCTCGCAAGGAGCTGCTTACGGGGGTTCATTGGGGTGGTGTCCGTCGGCGTGCAGAAGGTGGATCGGTGGTGGTTGGGTTGGTAGTTGGCAGCGGCGACTCTGGACGCGTGCCGGGCCCTTCTCGCGGATCTCCCCAGCTACGGTGCTCGTTGGCCTCGTTTACACGGGGTCTCCGGCGGGTTGCCTTGTCCGGCGCCTAGCAGCTGACTTAGAACTGGTGCCGACCAGGGGAATCCGACTGTTTTAAAAGAAAAGCCCTGGAAAATAGTGAAGTGTGGGCAAGCAAACACAATACTACACAAGAAATGGGAACTAAAAAACTAAATAAAATTGGCAGACGACCGGAGGGCCACAATATAATATAAATACTAAAATGCATATATAGCGGGCAAGAAATGTATGAACAAAGGGGCCTTTGGACAGGACCCCAACACCCAATTGTGGTGACGAGTACAAAGACAAGTTTAAGGCCCAAGCTATGGGGCCGTGCAAGCAATAAAAACGTGTATATAAAAAGAAAGAAATCTATAAATTAAGGACCCCAACACCTAATAAAGATGATGAGTACAAATGTGTGTACAAAGGGGCCTGTAGACAGGACCCCAACACCAAATAATGGTGATGAATGCAGTGAAAACAAATCAAAAACCTGGACATGCCAAACCAGGCGCGACCTCGAGCGGACACCACAGGGGAAAAAAGGCTGCAAAGTAAGCTAAGTAATGCAGGATGCACCTCCTGATAGCCGGAAAAAGTTGCCGCTAGTGGGTTGGGTACCACTGGTGAAATCTTCTTATCTTGACCCAGTACAGCCTCAGAGGAAGGGCCATTTTTTTATTTTGTAGTGACATTGCGTTTTTTGTAAGCTGTTTTTTCTGGATCAAACGCGCTTTATAAATGGACATTTTGGATATATATGGACGGAATTAATCGAACAAAAGGACCAATTGTGATGTTTATGGGACATAATGGAGTGCCAACAAAAGAAGCTCGTCAAAGGTAATGCATATTTTATATTTTATTTCAGCATTTTGTGTAGTGCCTGCAGGGTTGAAATATGCATTAAAACTATTTGAAACCGTTCCATTCAGATGCTCTTCTTTTTTTGGTGTAATTCTTCTCATCATGTTTTTGTCATGACGTTGGCCTAGGGGTAGGTTTATGACACTCATAAATACCTCTTCCCCCCCTTTTTCCTCTCTCTACCCTACTGATGTGAAATTTGAAAACCCCTTGGTTAACATAGAGATTCTGGGAACATCAGGTGGGGGGAAATGAACTATATTCTGGTAATCCGACCAATTGAACATATGCGGTGGTACTTAATGAATATGATGTCAGTTCGGTTATCATCTGAGACATTCTCATCAATGATAAGATGACATAAACTCTACAGTGGAAAGTCTGCACATTGTAGTTATCGGATTCACATGGAATTGTTGTTCAATTTAGATGTTTGAATATACAATTATTGGTGAAGAGATTAAATGTAATTTTAGCTTCTAAATGAGAGATTTGGGTTTTCATAAGGTTAGGGCTCTGCTCAATCAGTGGCCCGCCCCTGTGAAGAGACATGGGCTGTAGACTGTGAAACACGCCCTTCTCCCTCCACTATATAAGCCCTTGACGACAATGTAACCTTCTGTTCCAAGTACGTGAGGTCTGCAGCCTCTGCAGTAAAAGGACTAACATGTCAACTACAGAACTGAGCCAACCTCAGCGTGAGCTTTGGTTGCGAATGGTATGAACTTTGAACTCGTATTCGCTACAGAAGTGATACCTCCTAGCTGTTGAGTTAGCAACAGCAGCTGCAAACGCAGGCTAGGAAAGAACAGGCAGAGTATCCCGTCTATCACACAACGACGTTACTACAACGTATCCAATTGACCACCAGAGACATTCTTCAAAGGACAAAGGACTCGGTTTGGCAACACGGCCTTCCATCTACCACCAACCTACCAAAGCGCAGCTCAGAGTAAATATTTATTGCATTTTCCTTTTCCAAATGTGCGGTAATTTAGAATGCATAAGATACTGTATTTACGATAGCACAGCTTCTTTCTCCCTTTGTCCCTCAGTCTTCCCACTCTTTCACTCAAACCCAGCCCCTTTTCTTTTGTGTAACCAGCTGTCATATCTGTTCCGCCCGCTAGGGACATTTTCCTTTATGACATAATTTGTAATCAAGGTATGATTCATTCTTTGTATATGTCATTCTGTGTGATTAGTTAGGTATTTAGTAAATAAATAATTAGACCCAATTTTGTATTGCTGATTCAACTTGTTAGCCAGGGTTCGTGAAAATAACCAAGAATTTACAACTTTCAGATGAGACTGAATTAAGGTGACGATTAATATTGACTGCTATTGATGTAAAATATTACTAGGTCTTTAAGAGTTTATTCGGAAGATAACAGCTCTATAAATATTCTTTCATGGTGCCCCGACTCTCTAGTTAATTACATTTACATGATTAGCACAATCGGGGAATATTAATTACGGAGAAAGGATTTTATAGAATAGCATGTCATCTCACTTAATACGGCACAGCCAAAGACACAACATTTTTATTATACTCACTCCCTTCTGGATTCATATTTTATTCTCCTACAGCTCATCTCTTCCCCGTTTTAGATATTCTTAATCTCTATCTGTGCAATCATATGACTTTCGTTCCACTCCTTTCTCTATATATTTCTCTCTCATTTTTCCAGGGGTGCAACTTTCACTGGGGACGGAGGGGTAATGAAACTCCCACATTCTGAAAATGCATTTTTTCCTCCTCCAGGTTTTATCATTGCACTGTGATATGAAAAACAGCATCTGTGTGCTTTAGGACTATATGGACACCTTAGAGCAGTTGGGTAGTCTGTTTGGATTTAGGACCACGCGGACACCACAGCGCAGGCGGACAGGCTGTGTGAAGACCAAGCTTCTGAAAGGCTGGCTGGACCAGCCATATGTGTTGCGCTCTTTCTCCGAGTTGTAAAAGCAAGCAGAGCAGAAACGGGCTACTCTTTACTCTTGACTCATGTACAGTTGAAGTCAGAAGTTTACATACATACAAATACATTTAAACTCATTTTTTCACAATTCCTGACATTTAATCCTAGTAATAAATTCCCTGTCTTAGGTCAGTTAGGATCACCACTTTATTTTGAGAATGTGAAATGTCAGGATGATTGTTACGGTTTTCTTCCGTCGAAAGAGAGTCGGACCAAAATGCAGCATGTTTAATACGATACATCTTTAATGAAGATGAAACACGATAATACAAAAACAAGAAACGGGATGTGAAAACCTATACAGCCTATCTGGTGAACACTAACACAGAGACAGGAACCATCACCCACGAAACACTCAAAGAATATGGCTGCCTAAATATGGTTCCCAATCAGAGACAACGAGAATCACCTGCCTCTGATTGAGAACCACCTCAGGCAACCATAGACTATGCTAGAGAACCCCACTAAGCCACAATCCCAAAACCTACGAAAAAAACCCATACAAAACACAACACAAAATAAACCCATGTCACACCCTGGCCTGACCAAATAAATAAAGAAAACACAAAATACTAAGACCAGGGCGTGACAATGATAGTAGAGAGAATGAGTTATTTCAGATTTGACTTCTTTCATTACATTCACAGTGGGTCAGAAGTTTACAAACACTCAATTAGTATTTGGTAGCATTGCTTTTAAATTGTTAAACTTCGGTCAAACGTTTTGGGTAGCCTTCCACAAGCTTCCCATAATAAGTTGGGTGAATTTTGGCCCATTCCCCCTGACAGAGCTGGTGTAACTGAGTCAGGTTTGTAGGCCTCCTTGCTCGCACACACCTTTTCAGTTCTGCCAACAAATGTTCTATAGAAGGAGGTCAGGGCTTTGTGATGGCCACTCCAATACCTTGAATTTGTTGTCCTTGGGCCATTTTGCCACAACATTGGAAGAATGCTTGGGGTCATTGTCCATTTGGAAGACCCATTTGCGACCAAGCTTTATCTTCCTGACTGAGGTCTTGAGATGTATCTTCAATATATCCACATAATTGTCCCTTCTCATGATGCCATCTATTTTGTGAAGTGCACCAGTCCCTCCTGCAGCAAAGCACACCAACAACATGATGCTGCCAGCCCCGTGCTTCACAGTTTAGATGGTGTTCTTCGGCTTGCAAGCCTCCACCTTTTTCCTCCAAACATAACGATGATCATTATGGCCCAAAATTTTTATTTTTGTTTCATCAGACCAGAGGACATTTCTCCAAAAAGTACGATCTTTGTCCCCATGTGTAGTTGCAAACCGTAGTCTGGCTTTTTTATGGAGGTTTTGGAGCAGTGGCTTCTTCCTTGCTGAGCGGCCTTTCAGGTTATGTTGATATAGGACACGTTTTACTGTGGTTATAGATACTTTTGTACCTGTTTCCTCCAGCATCTTCACAAGGTCCTTTGCTGTTGTTCTGGGATTGATTTGCATTTTCGCACCAAAGTGCTTTCATCTCTAGGAGACAGAACGCCTCTTCTTCCTGAGCGGTATGACGGCTGCGTGGTCCCATGGTGTTAATACTTGCGTACTATTGTTTGTACAGATGAACGTGGTACCTTCAGGCGTTTGGAAATTTCTCCCAAGGATAAATCAGACTTGTGGAGGTCTACAAAATTTTTTTCTGAGGTCTTAGCTGATTTATTTTGATTTCTTTCAAGGTAGGACTTGAAATACATCCACAGGTACACCTCCAATTGACTCAAATTATGTCAATTAGCAAATCAGAAGCTTCTAAAGCCATGACATAATTGTATGGAATTTTCCAAGCTGTTTAAAGGCACAGTCAACTTAGTGTATGTAAACTTCTGACCCACTGGAATTGTGATACAATGAATTATAAGTGAAATAATCTGTCTGTAAACAATTGTTGGAAAAATTACTATTGTCATGCACAAAGTAGATGTCCTAACCGACTTGCCAAAACTATAGTTTGTTAACAAGAAATGTGTGGAGTGGTTGAAAAACAAGTTTTAATGACCTGCTCGTTGAACATCTCATTCCAAAGTCCCCCCCCCCCACCAAAGTTGCACCCCTGCATTTTTCCTTCTGTCTACAGGAATGTAGTTGTCTCTTTGTAACAGTCCATTCTGTCTACAGGAATGTAGTTGTCTCTTTGTAACTGTCCATTCTGTCTACAGGAATGTAGTTGTCTCTTTGTAACGGTCCATTCTGTCTACAGGAATGTAGTTGTCTCTTTGTAACGGTCCATTCTGTCTACAGGAATGTAGTTGTCTCTTTGTAACGGTCCATTCTGTCTACAGGAATGTAGTTGTCTCTTTGTAACTGTCTATTCTGTCTACAGGAATGTAGTTGTCTCTTTGTAACGGTCCATTCTGTCTACAGGAATGTAGTTGTCTCTTTGTAACGGTCCATTCTGTCTACAGGAATGTAGTTGTCTCTTTGTAACTGTCCATTCTGTCTACAGGAATGTAGTTGTCTCTTTGTAACTGTCTATTCTGTCTACAGGAATGTAGTTGTCTCTTTGTAACGGTCCATTCTGTCTACAGGAATGTAGTTGTCTCTTTGTAACTGTCTATTCTGTCTACAGGAATGTAGTTGTCTCTTTGTAACGGTCCATTCTGTCTACAGGAATGTAGTTGTCTCTTTGTAACGGTCTATTCTGTCTACAGGAATGTAGTTGTCTCTTTGTAACGGTCCATTCTGTCTACAGGAATGTAGTTGTCTCTTTGTAACGGTCCATTCTGTCTCCTCTGTCTTCTTATTCTTTCCCTCTCGTCATTGCCCCCTCTCTCTCTCCCGCTCTCCTCCCTCATCCTCATCCTTTTCCTTATCCCCCTCTCTCTCCCTCCCCCTCTCCCAGTATCTGAGCAGGGTCCCCACCAGCGTAATCTATTGAGGGAGCTACTGAGGGACTATAACCGTATGGAGAGACCTGTTGCCAACGACTCTCTACCACTCACTGTCCGATTCTCCTACACTCTCTTACAAGTCATGAATGTGGTACGCTACCATGTTCTCTTATACATTCATATAAACACACACGCACACAGACACATAGACACACACACACTCATACACTCATTTAACTGTCTTCATCTTATTCCAGGATGAGAAAAACCAGATCCTCACCACTAATGCCTGGCTTCAGATGGTGAGGATGACCCTGCATGTGTGTCCATGCCCGCTTGTGTGTGTGTGTGTGTGTGTGTGTGTGTGTGTGTGTGGCTCCCTGGCTGCGTTTAGACAGGTAGCCCAATTCTGTAATTTCTTTCACTAATTGGTATTTTGCTCTGAAAAAGATCTGATGTGAAAAGATCTGATGTGATTGGTCAAAATATCAATTAGTGGAAAGATATCAGTATTGGTCTGCCTGTCTAACCAGCCCCTGTAACCTTAATCATTTATTGACTGGATTTGTATAGCAATGGTTTGACCACTACCTTCAGTGGAACCAGTCAGAGTACCCTGGAGTGAAAACCCTTCGCTTCACTACTGACCAGGTCTGGATACCTGATATACTACTGTACAACAGGTGTGGGTCTCTCTCTTTCTCTCTCTCTCTAAAAATGTATTTGTTTATTAAAATTAAAATATCAAGGCAACCAGATGCAATAGGATTTATAGTTTGCTCAACTGTATAGGATAGATAGCAAGAGCTTTACACACGTGTGTTGTACTATATACTGAGTTTGGAAGGACACCTGTATCTTTGTAGTGACTGGGTGTTTGATACACCATCCAAAATGGAATTAATAACACCATGCTCCAAGGGGTATTCAATGTCTGATTTTTTTTTACGTCTCTACCAATAGGTGCCCTTCTTTGCGAGGAATTGGAAAATATCCCTGGTCTTTGTGATTGAATCTGTTTGAAATTCACTTCTCGACTGAGGGACCTTACAGATAATTGTATGTGTGGGGTACAGAGATTAGGTAAAGAATCATGTTAAACACTAATATTGCACACAGAGCAAGCAATATATATATATTTAAAAAAAGTTGAATAGTTATTGACTCAAGACAATCAGCTTTTCATTTTTATTTAATTTCAAAACATTTCTAAAAAACGCAATTCAACTTTCACATTGTGTTGTCCAGTGACACACAATCTCAAAGTAATCCATTTTAAATTCAGGCTGTAGCACAACAAAATGTGGATCAAGTCAAGGGGTTTTGTCTCATTACGCACCCCTGGTTCCCATTGCCCCTGATTAGTATGTTATATATGTGCCCTCTGTTCCCCATTGTCCTTGTCGGTTACTGTTACCATGTCCCTTGGTCCTGTGAGTACCTGTGCTGTTCTTTCAGCTTCCATGATACGTGTCATTGTGCACTTGTTTTGCGGGCCTCGTATTATTTAGAGGTTTCCACCTCGCTCTTCTGTTTGGGTGGAGAAAATAAAATTCCTATTACGTATTATTGCGCCTGTCTCCAATCATTAGACAACATGACAGAATAACCAACCTCTGAAATGGAGACAGCAGGAACGACCGAGCTGTCGACCATCGTAGAGGCAGTCCAGCATCAAAAAGTCTCTCCAGACTCAGCAACGACATGGATACCATACTGCGTTTGGAGGGCAATGTACAGTCCCTCCAGTCTCCAGCACCGGTTCCGACACAAGCCCCCACACCACTACATGCCTCCGTCCCATCTGAGCCGCGGAATACCCCTGTCCCTTTGACGGCGCGCCAGCGAGATGCAAGGGATTCCTTCTGCAATGCGAGCTGTACCTCGCGGTCTGGGAAACGGGCGGACCCGAGGTCGAGTCCTACGAGCCCTTCACCCTCTTCCGCTCGGTGTTTGATCATCCTGTGGAGGGCCGAAAATGGGATGAACGTCTACTCCGATTACGCCAGGATCAAGGACTTAACTCTGGATTTCCGGACCATCGCGGCCTCCACCGGATGGAACAAGTCGGCTCTGGTTAACGTGTTCCGCTGCGGACTGACAACCTGTCACTCCACCAGCTCATCAGCATGGCGATTAGTTTGGACAACCTCCAGCTGTCCCGATGAAGACCTGCGTGGAATCCGGAGCTCATGGCTACACCTGCACCGTGTCCAGAGCCGATGGAGGTGGGTTCTGCATGTTTGCCCGAGGCAGAGTGTAGGAGAAGGAGGAATCTGGGCCTCTGCTCCTATTGTGGAGAAAGGGGTCATTTCTCCCTGCCCTGCCCTCTATCCACTAATAGGCGAGGAAGTGACAAGCCAGGGAATTCTCCTGCTCCAACCCAGGTAGGATGTAAGATCTCCCCTCCTTTTCTGTCAACTCAACCAGTATGTTTTCCTATTCAATTCCCTGAATACCCTAGCCCCTCACTCCCATTAGCTCTGATTGATTCCGGAGCTGCCCGGCAATCTTTTGCCACTGCATTACGCATTCCTTTGGTTGCCCTACAGTCACCCATTCCAGTTCGAGCCCTGGATTATCGTCCAATAGGGACAGGTCTCGTACATCACATCACTGTTCCCTTTTCTCTGCTGACCCATGGGACTCATTTAGAACCTATCACCTTTTTGATTGTTTTCGGTCTCCCCTGGTTGAGTTGGCGTAACCCTGTTATTTCCTGGTTCGAGGAGAGAATGCTGGGTTGGTCTCAGGAGTGTCAGGGGAGAGTCTCGCTCTGTCTGTCAACACCACTACGTGGAAAGTCCAGACCACTCCATCTCTGCTCAGTCAAAGACACCCAGACACCTCCCCTGCAGAAAGCTCCTTCCCCTGCTGGTTCCACAATGACCCTGGTGTCACCTCTCGGTGGACTTTGTCACTGAACCCCCTCCTTCCCAGGGGAACACCACCGTTCTTGTCGTTGTGAACCGGTTTCCCAAAGCTTGTCGCCTCCTTCCTCTGCCTGGGCTCCCGTCGGCCATTCAAACCGCAGAGGGTCTTTTAACGCACGTCTTCCAGCACTATGGGATCCCGTTGGCCATTCAAACCGTGGAGGGTCTTCAAACGCACGTCTCCAGCACTATGGGATCTATCTCGCTCTTATGTTTGTGTGGATAGAATAAAAAACCCTATTACGTATTCCTGCGCCTGTCTCCTATCATTAGACAACGTAAAAGGTTGTGAATACTTTATGACCTACATTATAATAAGTTACATATTAGTGATGAGTTGTTCGCAAATGAACAGCTCTTTTTGAACAGATCTTTTTGGTGAGCATCTGGAACCATATTGTATCTGTGAATGAGGCGTTCATTTGACTCCCTGCTACTACTGCTTTATGAGCTCCAGACAACCATTCTCTGAAGCTATTCATTCCTCACTGCAGGAACAGTAGGTAGTGAGGAGAGAGCCAAGCAATCTAATTCCATCATTTAAAATGTATTTGAACTCACATTTCACTATCTGCATAATGGTAGGAAACATTTTAGGCTTTATATTAGAAATATGCTATTTTTTATGTTTCACACATTTTTTTATGCACTACTAAATAAAGAGCCGTTTGGGAGCCAAATGAACGGCTCATTTAGGTGAACGGCAACAAAGATCTGGCTTCCCGAAAAATACTCATCACTAGTTACACCCTAACACAGTGATCTGAAACTCCTGGTTTACAGGCCACATCAAGCCTGCAAGTCACATCATTGCTGGCTTGCAGAATTATGTAATTCCTATTAGAATCTAGCCAGAGTGAAGATATCCAGACTAATAGATTGGATTAGTTTAGAAAAATGCCTTTTGTCTTTGTGTAGCATAAGCTTAATCAGCCAAACAATGTGTATGCAAAAACACAGGTATTAAAACAAAAAAAATCATCCTGTAATAAAGCATGCTGGGAAATATGTTAATGATGGGCATGGCTTTGAGCAAACTAGAATCTAGTGTTGAGAAAACAGCTGGTTGCCTTGATATTTTAATTTAAATCAACTTAAATGCTATTTTGAAGTTCACTCAACCCAGAGAATAATGCTGATTAAGCAACTGGTTAAGTTAAAGTACACACACACACACACACACACATACACACACACACCTTGCTGATCTTTCTTTTTTGTCCTTCTCAGTGCTCATGATAAGTTTGATGCCACCTTTAAGAGCTATGTGCTGGTCAACTCCAGTGGATTCTGTGAGTACCTACCTCCAGGTAAGTCTATAGATCAACCTTTCTCTCTTTTTATTCTTCCCTGACCTTCCCCTCTCTCATTTTAGTTTAACATAGATATAGGGGAGAGTGGGGTAAGTTGAGACAAGGAGTAAGTTGAGCCACACTGGTTTCTAATAAATCATACACAACATTTATAATTTGATCAAATATTTAGGAAGAGGTCATTTCAAGGAGTCTGTAAATGAAGAAACTACATCGAAAAAGTGGTAAGCAAGTTAGGTCCAAAAAAAGTATTTTCACCAAGTCAAACAAATATATTGTGTTAGATGTTTTATGATGCTTATATCTAAACCAAGGTAGATCATTTAACATTCTTGAAAATGCAAGTGTTCTTACATCCTTCAAAAGATTAGAATCTTGGTAATCAAACTACGTTTTCCCATTTAAAATAGCTATTACAGAGAACAAATACCATGCTTTTGTTTGAGAAGAGCGATCAACAACAAAAAAACATTTTCCACCATGGCAGTATTGACACATTCACATCTGAATGTAAAATTATGACTTACATTCTGATATCTTGCTTTTATTTCTCTTCCTGAGGGTCCCAGTGATGAAATGATAAAATAACATTTCTTTGATAAAATCCATTTTTATAGCCTAAAATGAAACATTTTGTAAACCATTTGTGTCGTGAATTCCATCTCTATCAACTTTTTATGGAGCATTCGACGTAATTACACACAGTAAACAATAGTTTATCTAGTCATAGTTGGTTTCAGTGCAAACTTCTGGATGTTTGCAACACAGCCAAACTTGATTGTTTTTTTTGCGGGGAGTATTGACTGAAGTGAATTTATTTGAAGACAACGAGCAATGACTTCATTGCGCACCAATAATATCAGCGAAGCTTCGTTGATTGACTGTATTTCTGCCCAATGACCACTGATGTTCTTGAAATCTAACTGGGTAGATAGCCAATGAGCTGAGGTAAACGCCAGTATGTGATGGTTATGGGTTGGACCACCATCCCTTGTTTGTAAACGCACACGTAACAAACTTCATTCTCGCTTTGACCATCAGAGTAGGTGCAGTCACGCTTGTTACGCACAGCGGTGTTTTGGAAAGTTGTGTTTTGGAAAGTGTTTTTTCAACAATTTCATTGAAGACATCATGGCGAATAAATCAGGAAAAGCTAAATCCAAGTCTAAGTATACAGATTTGCACCAGATTATAGAAGAGATTGATCTGGAAAGTGAGACAGACTTTTTGTTTGATGAATCTTTGAGTGTTATGATTCAAACATTGAGGAGCTGTTTCTGCAAGGACAGGACGTACTTCTGGACGGGTAGGTGCTAATGCCGTTTTATGAAATATAAATATGTATATACAGTGGTGCAAAAAAGTATTTAGTCAGCCACCAATTGTGCAAGTTCTCCCACTTAAAAAGATGAGAGAGGCCTGTAATTTTCATCATAGGTACACTTCAACTATGACAGACAAAATTAGATAAAAAAAATCCAGAAAATCACATTGTAGGATTTTTTATGCATTTATTTGCAAATTACGGTGGAAAAATAAGTATTTGGTCAATAACAAAAGTTTATCACAATACTTTGTTATATACCCTTTGTTGGCAATGACAGAGGTCAAACGTTTTCTGTAAGTCTTCACAAGGTTTTCACACACTGTTGCTGGTATTTTGGCCCATTCCTCCATGCAGATCTCCTCTAGAGCAGTGATGTTTTGGGGCTGTTGCTGGGCAACACGGACTTTCAACTCCCTCCAAAGATTTTCTAGTTGTTGAGATCTGGAGACTGGCTAGGCCACTCCAGGACCTTGAAATGCTTCTTACGAAGCCACTCCTTCGTTGCCCGGGCGGTGTGTTTGGGATCATTGTCATGCTGAAAGACCCAGCCACGTTTCATCTTCAATGCCCTTGCTGATGGAAGGAGGTTTTCACTCAAAATCTCACGATACATGGCCCCATTCATTCTTTCCTTTACACGGATCAGTCGTCCTGGTCCCTTTGCAGAAAAACAGCCCCAAAGCATGATGTTTCCACCCCCATGCTTCACAGTAGGTATGGTGTTCTTTGGATGCAACTCAGCATTCTTTGTCCTCCAAACACAACGAGTTGAGTTTTTTCCAAAAAGTTATATTTTGGTTTCATCTGACCATATGACATTCTCCCAATCTTTTCTATATCATCCAAATGCTCTCTAGCAAACTTCAGACGGGCCTGGACATGTACTGGCTTAAGCAGGGGGACACGTCTGGCATTGCAGGATTTGAGTCCCTGGCGGCATAGTGTGTTACTGATGGTAGGCTTTGTTACTTTGGTCCCAGCTCTCTGCAGGTCATTCACTAGGTCCCCCTGTGTGGTTCTGGGAGTTTTGCTCACTGTTCTTGCGATCAATTTGACCCCACTGTGTGAGATCTTGTGTGGAGCCCCAGATCGAGGAAGATTATCAGTGGTCTTGTATGTCTTCCATTTCCTAATAATTGCTCCCACAGTTGATTTCTTCAAACCAAGCTGCTTACCTATTGCAGATTCAGTCTTCCCAGCCTGGTGCAGGTCTACAATTTTGTTTCTGGTGTCCTTTGACAGCTCTTTGGTCTTGGCCATAGTGGAGTTTGGAGTGTGATTGTTTGAGGTTGTGGACAGGTGTCTTTTATACAGATAACAAGTTCAAACAGGTGCCATTAATACAGGTATCGAGTGGAGGACAGTGGAGCCTCTTAAAGAAGAAGTTACAGGTCTGTGAGAGCCAGAAATCTTGCTTGTTTGTAGGTGACCAAATACTTATTTTCCACCTTAATTTGCAAATAAATTTGCAAATTTCTCATTTTGTCTGTCATAGTTGAATTGTACCTATGATGAATATTACAGGCCTCTCTCATCTTTTTTAGTGGGAGAATCTGCACAATTGGTGGCTGACTAAATACTTTTTTGCCCCACTGTATATTGTTTTTGCAAAAAAAAATATATATATATATTTTTGCAATTTGCAATGAAATGTGTGATGAAATGTGTAAAGTCCACATTGGCTATAGTGTGTGTGTGTGTATGTATGTGTACGACCCATGACCTGTGTGTGTATTGTTTGTCTGTTTGGGTGTGTGTGTGTGTGTGTATATGTACAGTGCCTTGTGAAAGTATTCGGCCCCCTTGAACTTTGCGACCTTTTGCCACATTTCAGGCTTCAAACATAAAGATATAAAACTGCATATTTTTTTGTGAAGAATCAACAACAAGTGGGACACAATCATGAAGTGGAACGACATTTATTGGATATTTCAAACTTTTTTAACAAATCAAAAACTGAAAAATTGGGCGTGCAAAATTATTCAGCCCCCTTAAGTTAATACTTTGTAACGCCACCTTTTGCTGCGATTACAGCTGTAAGTCGCTTGGGGTATGTCTCTATCAGTTTTGCACATCGAGAGACTGAATTTTTTTCCCATTCCTCCTTGCAAAACAGCTCGAGCTCAGTGAGGTTGGATGGAGAGCATTTGTGAACAGCAGTTTTCAGTTCTTTCCACAGATTCTCGATTGGATTCAGGTCTGGACTTTGACTTGGCCATTCTAACACCTGGATATGTTTATTTTTGAACCATTCCATTGTAGATTTTGCTTTATGTTTTGGATCATTGTCTTGTTGGAAGACAAATCTCCATCCCAGTCTCAGGTCTTTTGCAGACTCCATCAGGTTTTCTTCCAGAATGGTCCTGTATTTGGCTCCATCCATCTTCCCATCAATTTTAACCATCTTCCCTGTCCCTGCTGAAGAAAAGCAGGCCCAAACCATGATGCTGCCACCACCATGTTTGACAGTGGGGATGGTGTGTTCAGGGTGATGAGCTGTGTTGCTTTTACGCCAAACATAACGTTTTGCATTGTTGCCAAAAAGTTCAATTTTGGTTTCATCTGACCAGAGCACCTTCTTCCACATGTTTGGTGTGTCTCCCAGGTGGCTTGTGGCAAACTTTCAACAACACTTTTTATGGATATCTTTAAGAAATGGCTTTCTTCTTGCCACTCTTCCATAAAGGCCAGATTTGTGCAATATACGACTGATTGTTGTCCTATGGACAGAGTCTCCCACCTCAGCTGTAGATCTCTGCAGTTCATCCAGTGATCATGGGCCTCTTGGCTGCATCTCTGATCAGTCTTCTCCTTGTATGAGCTGAAAGTTTAGAAGGACGGCCAGGTCTTGGTAGATTTGCAGTGGTCTGATACTCCTTCCATTTCAATATTATCGCTTGCACAGTGCTCCTTGGGATGTTTAAAGCTTGGGAAATCTTTTTGTATCCAAATCCGGCTTTAAACTTCTTCACAACAGTATCTCGGACCTGCCTGGTGTGTTCCTTGTTCTTCATGATGCTCTCTGCGCTTTTAACGGACCTCTGAGACTATCACAGTGCAGGTGCATTTATACGGAGACTTGATTACACACAGGTGGATTGTATTTATCATCATTAGTCATTTAGGTCAACATTGGATCATTCAGAGATCCTCACTGAGGGGCTGAATAATTTTGCACACCCAATTTTTCAGTTTTTGATTTGTTAAAAAAGTTTGAAATATCCAATAAATGTCGTTCCACTTCATGATTGTGTCCCACTTGTTGTTGATTCTTCACAAAAAAATACAGTTTTATATCTTTATGTTTGAAGCCTGAAATGTGGCAAAAGGTCGCAAAGTTCAAGGGGGCCGAATACTTTCGCAAGGCACTGTATATATATATATATATTCCATGTTTTATTCAAATGGAATGGAGTAGAACAGCAAACACACACATGGCCACTGTGCCTGCTACTCCTCTCCATTTCCATATGGAATAGCCATTGGGTGCTGTTCAGAGGAGGGCAGGCCCACAACAATGGCCGAATTTGAATGGAACAGCACTTCACCTTAGTGGCTGTTCCCTCTGCTCTATACAATACATATCTGTTTATTTTATGTGATGATAAAAGGCTAATACAACACAAATATTTTTTACATGTTTTCTTTCACAGTGATAGCGACTCCGACTGGGAGCCCCCGGTGCCAAGCTCCCCACTCTACCTCTGCCCCCTCTACTCCTGCCTCCAGAGGTGTTCATATGCCACAGTTCATTACTGCAGGCATGACTGTGCCTCAGGGCCAAAAGGGCACAGCATGGAGGCGTCGTTGTGTTCTGTGTCGCATGAAGTCCCCCATCACCTACACCACTTTTTCAGTTTGCCTCTGCTTTACATCAGAAAGAGACTGCTATGGCACAGGCAGCAAAATATTGTGTAGAGGACTTCCAAACGGTCTACCCCTGAATTTTTTTAATATTTAAAAAAACAATTGTATATATTTTTTTTGTGTGTTAGAATTGCTTTTTGATATGTTGTATATAGTTATTTGCACTGTTGTATATAGTTATAGGTCATTTCACCAATTCCGCCACTTGGGTACATTTGGGCAACTTGTGTGGGACACCTGGGTGACTTCATACTAAATGTCCTGTAGCTCACCCATTCCTGAAGTTATCCATACAAATGATCTCCAGCATCCTATCTGACTGTGTGGCTATTCTAGTACATGATGAAAGATGATACTACAACAATAAAAAACAGAACACGTATGCTCTTTCTTTCTCTTTTCTTCCACCAGATCTACTGTGTTATATTCTCCTACATTCAATGAACATTTCCACAAACTTCATAATGTTTCCATTCTAATGATACCAAGAATATGCATATCCTTGCCTCTGTGGTTGAGCTACAGGCAGTTAGATTAGGGTATGTCTTCAGGCGGAAATTGAGAACAAGGGATGCAGCCATAACAGGTTAAGGATTCTCTTACTTTAGACACACATACATTCCTTCTTCCACAATGGTTATCATTTCCAATGCCCCTTGTCCATGCTACATAACCTCTTTCTTAGGAACTAACATTATTAATCAGATATTGTAAAACAGGGTAGAATTTAATTAGTTATAGTTCTATTTCAATTTACACATTGTTTAGTTATTATTCATAAAATTCCTAACACTTCCTGTCCCAGGTATTTTTAGCAGTGCGTGTGAAGTGGACGTGCGTTGGTTTCCCTTTGACGTCCAGCACTGTGAGCTGAAGTTTGGCTCATGGACGTTTGACGGCTGGCTGCTGGATCTCCAGATGCAGGAGGCTGACCTGTCAGGATACATGTCCAATGGAGAGTGGGAACTGCTGGGTGAGAGAGTTCTGTCTGCCCCTGACCCTCTTGTATCTCTCTCTCCCCCATATTACTTTCTAATCTTTCACTCCCTCTTTCCTACCCCCTCTTGTAGGTGTACCAGGTGATCGTCATGAGATATTTTATGAGTGCTGTACAGAGCCCTACTCTGACGTGACCTTTGTTGTGACCCTACGACGGAGAACTCTGTTCTACGCTCTCAACCTCCTCGTCCCCTGTGTTCTCATCTCCTCCTTGACACTGTTGGTGTTTCTACTGCCAGCCCAATCGGGGGAGAAGATCGGTCTGGGTGAGGAAAGGGGGAGGAGGAAAGGGGGAGGGAGAGGAGGAGGAAGAGGGAGAGGCAGAGGGAGAGGCGTAGGACAGGGGGAGGGAGAAGAGGAGGGAGAGGCAGAGGGAGAGGCGTAGGACAGGGGGAGGGAGAAGAGGAGGAAGAGGGAGAGGCAGAGGGAGAGGCGTAGGACAGGGGGAGGGAGAAGAGGAGGAAGAGGGAGAGGCGTAGGACAGGGGGAGGGAGAAGAGGAGGAAGAGGGAGAGGCATAGGACAGGGGGAGGGAGAAGAGGGGGAAGAGGGAGAGGCAGAGGGAGAGGCGTAGGACAGGGGGAGGGAGAAGATGAGGAAGAGGGAGAGGCGTAGGACAGGGGGAGGGAGAAGAGGACTATAAAAGGGAGAAGGGATGGAGACAGGAGAGATGTTGGAGGTGAAAAGGGGAGGTCTGAGCCACTGGAACACTGGAAAATATGATGAAAATAGGGAAGATGATGAGGTGTAAGGGAAAGATAGAAGAGAAAGAAATTACAGTTCAGAGTGATGAAAAATAAATCAGGTGTTAGAGATGGAGAGATGAGATAATGGTCCTGCTGTATGACTCTTTCTCTCTTTCTCTCTTTCTCTCTGTCTCTCTCTCTCTTTCTCTCTCTCTGTCTCTCTCGCTCTCTCTTTCTCTCTGTCTCTCTCTCTCTCTGTCTCTCTCTCTCTCTCTCTCTCTCTCTCTCTCTCTCTCTCTCTCTCTCTCTCTCTCTCTCTCTCTGTCTCTCTGTCTCTCTGTCTCTCTGTCTCTCTGTCTCTCTGTCTCTCTGTCTCTCTCTCTCTCTCTCTCTCTCTCTCTCTGTCTCTCTTTCTCTCTCTCTCTCTTTCTCTCTGTCTCTTTCTCTCTGTCTCTGTCTCTCTCTTTCTCTCTGTCTCTTTCTCTCTGTCTCTGTCTCTCTCTCTCTCTTTCTCTCTGTCTCTCTCTTTCTCTCTTTCTCTCTTTCTCTCTGTCTCTCTCTCTCTTTCTCTCTGTCTCTGTCTCTCTCTCTCTCTCTTTCTCTCTGTCTCTGTCTCTCTCCGTACCTGCCCTCTCTTTTATTGTTTCTCTCAGTAATTCTGCAGCGGTCCAAGAAAACCTCAAATGATTTTTACAATCAGAAAGCGGGACAGAGATGGAGGGAGAGAAGGGGTGTGGGTAGGGGAGGGACAGAGATGGAGGGAGAGAAGGGGTGTGGGTAGGGGAGGGACAGAGATGGAGGGAGAGAAGGGGTGTGGGTAGGGGAGGGACAGAGATAGAGGAAGAGAACAGGTGTGGGAAGGGGAGGGACAGAGATGGAGGGAGAGAAGGGGTGTGGGTAGGGGAGGGACAGAGATGGAGGGAGAGAAGGGGTGTGGGAAGGGGAGGGACAAAGATGGAGGGAGAGAAGGGGTGTGGGTAGGGGAGGGAGAGAAATGGAGGGAGAGAAGGGGTGTGGGAAGGGGAGGGACAGAGATGGAGGGAGAGAAGGGGTGTGGGTAGGGGAGGGACAGAGATGAAGGGGTGTGGGTAGGGGAGGGACAGAGATGGAGGGAGAGAAGGGGTGTGGGTAGGGGTGGGACTGAGATAGAGGGAGAGGAGGGGGGCAGAGAGGTGAGGGACAGTGATAGAGGGAGTGAAGGGGGGTGGGGAGGGGAAGGACAGAGATGTAGGGAGAAAAGGGAGAAGGGGAGGGCCAGAGATGGGGGAGAGATGGATGGGTGGGGTGAGTTGGCAGAGAGATGGAGAATTGTACTACCCACAAGTATTGCTGTATTTCCCAGTGTAATAATATCCTTTTCCCCATCTCTCTCTCCAGGCATTACAATTCTTCTCTCTCAGACTTTTTCATGTTGCTGGTGGCTGAGATTATGCCAGCTACCTCAGACTGCATACCACTGATAGGTCAGTGAATGGGTGTGTGTGTGTGTGTGTGGGTGTGTGTCTCTGTATAAGTGTACTATAATACTGTGCCTCCATCCTAGGTCAGTATTTTGTGAGTACCATGGTTACCGTAGGGATGTCAGTGGTGGCGACTGTAGTTGTACTTCAGTACCATCACCACGACCCCAACAGTGGAGACATGCCTCAATGGGTGAGGCTCTCTGTCTGTCTACTGCTTATGACGTGTGTCTGTGTGTGTGTTCATCTCATATCTGTGAATGTCTGGACCTTGTGTGTGTCCTGTCCTCTTCTATCAGGTGCAGTTTGTTCTGCTGCAGTACATTACCTGGTTCCTCTTATCTACTTACTTTACAGCGCATTCGGAAAGTATTCAGACCCCTTTTCTATTTTCACATTATGTTACATTACAGCCTTATTCTAAAATTTATTAAATCGTTTTTCCCATCAATCTACACACAATATCCTATAATGACAAAGCAAAAACAGGTGTTTAGAAATGTTTGCAAATGTGTATATATATATATATATATATATATTTTTTTTAAATGAAATATCACATTTACATCAGTATTCAGACCCTTTACTCAGTACTTTGTTGAAGCACCGTTATCAGTAATTATGGGTCTTCTTGGGTATGACGCTACAAGCTTGCGCACTTGTGTTTGGGGAGTTTCTCTCATTCTTCTCTGCAGATCCTCTCAAGCTCTGTCGGGTTGGATGGGGAATGTCGCTGCACAACTATTTTCAGGTGGCTCCAGAGATGTTCAATCGGGTTCAAATCCGGGCTCTGGCTGGGCCACTCAAAGACATTCAGAGACTTGTCCTGAAGTCACTCCTGTGTTGCCTTGGCTGTGTGGTTAGGGTCATTGTCCTGTTGCAAGGCGAACCTTTGCCCCAGTCTGAAGTCCTGAGCGCTCTGGAGCAGGTTTTCATCAAGGACATCTCTGTACTTTGCTCTGTTCATCTTTCCCTCGATCCTGACTAGTCTCCCAGTCATGTTTCCTCCAGGAGTGAGGCTTGGCATTCAGGTCAAAGAGGTCAAACTTGGTTTCATCAGACCAGAGAATATTGTTTCTCATGGTCTGAGAGTCCTTTGGGTGCTTTTTGGCAGGTGTTTGACACAATCCTGTCTCAGAGCTCTATGGACAATTCCTACGATCTCATGGCTTGGTTTTTGCTCTGGACCTTATATAGACTGGTGTGTGCCTTTCCAAATCATGTCAAATCAATTGAATTTACCATTGATAAAACAAGTTGTAGAAACATTTCAAGAATGATGAATGGAAACAGGATGCACCTGAGCTCAATTTTTAGTCTCATAACAAAAGGTCTGAATACTTATGTAAATAAGGTATTTCTGTTTTTTATATTTCATACATTTTCAAACATTTGTTTTCAAACATACCTGTTTTTGCTTTGTCATTATGGGGTGTTTTGTGTAGATTGATGAGGAAAAATGTTTATTTAATCCATTTTAGAATAAGGCTGTAATGTAACAAAATGTGTAAAAAGGAAAGGGGTCTGAATACTTTCCAAATGCATTGTATTCTGTGTGTGTGTGTCCTCTCCCTCTCTCAGTTGGTTCTGGCACAGAAGGTCCCTGGGTCCTCTTACTTACTTACTGTGTGTGTGTCTCAGGTTGAGTTGGTTCTACTCCAGTGGGTTCCCTGGTTTCTGAGGATGAAGTGTCCAGAAGATTGGGGTGAGCTCACACCCCAACACAGCCCCTCCAACCCCCAGACCAAGACCTGCTCCTCTGCCCCCACCACCACCACCCCAGCCCCCTTAACCTTCCCCCAGAGCCTCACCTCTCTGCAGGCCAGTTTAAGCCAGCTCAGCCAGCCCCTACCACACCCACCTTCCAACCCTACCCTCCAGTCCTATCCCAACCATAACCCAAACCTCCAGCCTAATATCCACCTTAACCCAAATCGATATCCCCAGCCCCTTCTTAACCTACACCCCAACCTACACCCCAATCTCCCCTCCATCCCCCACGCTCAGCCCAATGGACATCTGCCATACATGGGCTTCCAGAGTCCTCCTGAACCTGACCCTGCTGTCACCTGGAGAGGAGGAAGAGGAGGAGGAGGAGAAGAAAGAAGGGGTTCTGACACCCGCATCCTCCACCACCACCCACCCTCCTCCACAATGTTGGGTAGCCCCCTGCCACAACCCCCCCCATCTCCAGACCCTGACCCCTCATCCTCAGGTTCCAGCTGTGTGGAGGATGGGGCTGGGGAAAGTGGAGTGGGTACTTGCCATGCCCAGGTCAGGGTGTTCCAGGCTGGGGAAGCAGCGGCCCAGCTCCAGGCCCTGCTGACGGAGGTGCGGTTCCTGGCCGAGGGTCTCCGTGAGCAGGACCGCAGGGTGAGCGTGGCAGAGAAGTGGCAGTTTGCAGCAGTGGTCATCGACCGTTTGTGTCTGGTGGGGTTCAGTGTGTTCAACATAATTTGTACCATTGCAATCCTCATGGCCGCACCCAACTTTGCAGAGGCCGCCTCCAAGGACTTCTTCTGAGAAGGAGAGAGGGGGAGGAGGAGAGGGGGGGAGAGGAGAAAGGAGCCCCGCTGCTTCTAAATCGTTGCCACCACTCCAAAAAAAAAATGCAAAAAACATATATCCATATTTCTGCCAAGATGCGCTTTTAAGATCAGATTGACAAGTTACAACGTATATTTCTTGCATTTGATGCATTCATAGTCTTTGGGGATTTTAATTTGGGGTAAATGGAGATTGGCAAACCCATGCTTAAGCTTATTTAAAGCCGCTATGCTGCATCAGTTGGGCTACAGGTTATAATTCTTTTAAAGAGACATTTTGTAGAATATCCTTTTAAAAAGTCACCAGAAGTGGCCATTTAACAGTCCTAAAAAATATATTTAAAAACATCACGGGGGTTCATGCCCCCGGACCCCCCCAGAAAGGGAGTGGGAGACTATGGAGCAATTTCAGTGGGAACATAAATTGTATTTGAATTCCATAATTTATGTATTATGATATTGAATTTAAATTCTGTGCAATTGCTGTGCCTTTCTTTTCTCTTCCGGGTCTTCATGCCCAGTTTGGCTAATGTAGGGAGTTATGTGTCAAATCATTCACTGATGATGATGTTTTTGTCCTTTGGCCATGTGTTAATGAATGTGATATGTGTGATGATGGGAACTGGACAGAGAGGGGACATAAGTCATATTGGGCTGGCACCAGGTTCTGTGGCTTCAGCTCAGCTCAGCACTGCTTCAAACAAAAGAACCACACACACACACGAACACACACTAATAAATAAAACATAACTGGTTGTTGAGAGACTGTCTGGAGGAACTACAATAGGTGTCAGTCTACGTTTTGCATCTCAAAATAAATAATCTTATTTTCTACTTTTCTATGTCTTTTCTGGACAGTGTCCCTCCGATTGAAGACGCAGAGACAGAGAGTAGTTAACAGAGACAGAGAGTAGTTAACAGAGACAGAGAGTAGTTAACAGAGACAGAGAGTAGTTAACAGAGACAGAGAGTAGTTAACAGAGACAGAGAGTAGTTAACAGAGACAGAGAGTAGTTAACAGAGACAGAGTAGTTAACAGAGATGCAGAGACAGAGAGTAGTTAACAGAGACAGAGAGTAGTTAACAGAGACGCAGAGACAGAGAGTAGTTAACAGAGACAGAGAGTAGTTAACAAAGACGCAGAGACAGAGAGTAGTTAACAAAGACAGAGAGTAGTTAACAGAGACGCAGAGACAGAGAGTAGTTAACAGAGACAGAGAGTAGTTAACAGAGACTCAGAGACAGAGAGTAGTTAACAGAGACGCAGAGACAGAGAGTAGTTAACAGAGACGCAGAGACAGAGAGTAGTTAACAGAGACAGAGAGTAGTTAACAGAGACGCAGAGACAGAGAGTAGTTAACAGAGACGCAGAGACAGAGAGTAGTTAACAGAGACGCAGAGACAGAGAGTAGTTAACAGAGACAGAGAGTAGTTAACAGAGACAGAGAGTAGTTAACAGAGACAGAGTAGTTAACAGAGACGCAGAGACAGAGAGTAGTTAACAGAGACGCAGAGACAGAGAGTAGTTAACAGAGACGCAGAGACAGAGAGTAGTTAACAGAGACACAGAGACAGAGAGTAGTTAACAGGGACGCATAGACAGAGAGTAGATAACAGAGACGCAGAGGGAGAGATGGAGGAAGGGAAGGAGAGGGAGAGATGCAGAGACAGAGAGTAGTTAACAGGGACGCAGAGGGAGAGAGTAGTTAACAGACGCAGAGGGAGAGAGTAGTTAACAGAGACGCAGAGACAGAGAGTAGATAACAGAGACGCAGAGGGAGAGATGGAGGAAGGGAAGGAGAGGGAGAGATGCAGAGACAGAGAGTAGTTAACAGAGACGCAGAGACAGAGAGTAGTTAACAGGGACGCAGAGGGAGAGAGTAGTTAACAGAGACGCAGAGGGAGAGAGTAGTTAACAGAGACAGAGAGTAGTTAACAGGGACGCAGAGGGAGAGAGTAGTTAACAGAGACAGAGAGTAGTTAACAGGGACGCAGAGGGAGAGAGTAGTTAACAGAGACGCAGAGGGAGAGAGTAGTTAACAGAGACAGAGAGTAGTTAACAGGGACGCAGAGGGAGAGAGTAGTTAACAGAGACAGAGAGTAGTTAACAGGGACGCAGAGGGAGAGAGTAGTTAACATAGACGCAGAGGGAGAGAGTAGTTAACAGAGACAGAGAGTAGTTAACAGGGACGCAGAGGGAGAGAGTAGTTAACAGAGACAGAGAGTAGATAACAGGGATGCAGAGGGAGAGAGTAGTTAACAGAGACGCAGAGGGAGAGAGTAGTTAACAGAGACAGAGAGTAGTTAACAGGGACGCAGAGGGAGAGAGTAGTTAACAGAGACGCAGAGACAGAGAGTAGATAACAGAGACGCAGAGGGAGAGATGGAGGAAGGGAAGGAGAGGGAGAGATGCAGAGACAGAGAGTAGTTAACAGAGATGCAGAGACAGAGAGTAGTTAACAGAGACGCAGAGACAGAGAGTAGTTAACAGAGACAGAGAGTAGATAACAGAGACGCAGAGGGAGAGGGAGAGGTGGAGGAAGGGAAGGAGAGGGAGAGATGCAGAGACAGAGAGTAGTTAACAGAGACAGAGAGTAGTTAACAGAGACGCAGAGACAGAGAGTAGTTAACAGGGACGCAGAGACAGAGCGTAGTTAACAGAGACGCAGAGACAGAGAGTAGTTAACAGAGACGCAGAGACAGAGAGTAGTTAACAGAGATGCAGAGACAGAGAGTAGTTAACAGAGACGCAGAGACAGAGAGTAGATAACAGAGACGCAGAGACAGAGCGTAGTTAACAGAGACGCAGAGACAGAGAGTAGTTAACAGAGACGCAGAGGGAGAGAGTAGTTAACAGAGACAGAGAGTAGTTAACAGGGACGCAGAGGGAGAGGTGGAGGAAGGGAAGGAGAGGGAGAGATGCAGAGACAGAGAGTAGATAACAGGGACGCAGAGGGAGAGAGTAGTTAACAGGGACGCAGAGGGAGAGAGTAGTTAACAGGGACGCAGAGGGAGAGAGTAGTTAACAGGGACGCAGAGGGAGAGAGTAGTTAACAGGGACGCAGAGGGAGAGAGTAGATAACAGGGATGCAGAGGGAGAGATGCAGAGACAGAGAGTAGTTAACAGGGACGCAGAGGGAGAGATGCAGAGACAGAGAGTAGTTAACAGGGACGCAGAGGGAGAGATGGAGGAAGGGAAGGAGAGGGAGAGATGCAGAGACAGAGAGTAGTTAACAGGGAAGCAGAGGGAGAGGTGCAGAGACAGAGAGTAGTTAACAGGGACACAGAGGGAGAGATGGAGGAAGGGAAGGAGAGGGAGAGATGCAGAGACAGAGAGTAGTTAACAGGGACGCAGAGGGAGAGATGGAGGAAGGGAAGGAGAGGGAGAGATGCAGAGACAGAGAGTAGTTAACAGGGAAGCAGAGGGAGAGGTGCAGAGACAGAGAGTAGTTAACAGGGACGCAGAGGGAGAGATGCAGAGACAGAGAGTAGTTAACAGGGACGCAGAGGGAGAGGTGGAGGAAGGGAAGGAGAGGCAGAGAGAGATATGGGATAGAGATTGAGTGATGTCTGGTGAGATGGAAAGAAGAGAGAGGGGGAGGAGGGGAGACATGCAGAGAGAGTTAAGGAAGGGGGGGGTAGATAAAAGTGCTGACAAAGGAAACGGTAAAGACACAGGGTTTAATCTGATTTGTCATTACTGGAGGAGGCTGATTGGTGGATAGTTCTCTCTCTGACGGCTGGACTAAACGGCTTCACTGTAGAGTAATGGGAGAGATACATACACAAGGATGTGCTCTCAAATATGCACATACAAACGCATGCGCACACACACACACCAGTGGAGGCTGGTGGGAGGAATTAGTTGGGGACGGGTTCGTTGTAATGTCTGGAATGGAGTAATGGAATGGAGTCAAACGTGGTGTCCATATATTTGATGTGTTTGATACTGTTCCATTGATTCCTTTCCAGCCATTTAAATGAGCCTGTCATCCTATAGCTCCTCACACAAGCCTCCTTTGACTGACACACACACACACACACACACACACACACACACACACACACACACACACACACACACACACACACACACACTGAATCTTTGGTCAATAAGGAGCCACCATCTGACTGTCTAATGGATGATTGTCTCATCCACTCTCATCAAAGGGATTGGGAGCGAGAGAGAGATAGAGAGAGAGTGAGAGCAGCTGGGGGTTGTGATATGTCCATTCTGATTTAAGATGCGAGAGAAACAGAGAAAGAGTGCGTGAGAGAGATATCGCAGATTAGAGGGAGAGATAGTAGGGACATGATTGACAAGTGAAGCAGCCTATGGGAGCAGCGTATGAGGCAGGATGATCCATTGAGTAAACAGACATCAAAAGTAAGCATGTTGGAGATTCGGTTCCCAATTCAATAATTGAATCACAATTCCATGTCACAGATACATGAAAGGGGGATACCTAATCAGTTGTACAACTCAATGCATTCAACTGAAATGTGTCTTCCGCATTTAGCCCGTTTGAATCAGAGAGGTGCGGGGGGCTGCCATAATTAACATCCACGTCTTCGGCGCCCGGGGAACAGTGGGTTAACTGCCTTGCTCAGGGGCAGAACGACAGATTTTTACCTTGTCAGCTCGGGGATTCGATCCAGCAACCACTAGGCTACCTGCCGCCCCAGGAAAACCCCATTGTATTTAAAAATTGGTGTGGTGTTGCCACAACATCCACCAGAGGATATTGAATCAGGTGTGTTACTGCTTGGCTGGAGCAAATGCCTGCACCCACACCGGCCCTCTGTTAGAATACTGGCCAGTCCTGTTCTATAGGAACTGATCTAGTGTTTCTCAGTGAAAGAGAGACCCCTGCAGGTCGTTGTAAGCACTGCAGCTTCTTCAGACACATGGACCAGTGTAGCAACTGAACCAGACACACATCTAAACTAACACCATACATATATCAATATATACAGGGATGGAATTTAAGGATCTGGGCGCTGGTCAGCCAAGCTAGTGAACAGCAATTTTAACTAGCCCAGTTCCAAAGTCTTTGCTATGGGATATTAGAAAAGGCAAAGATTAGAGTGCTAGTTTGGCACGTTTTCTACTATACTAGCTCAATTTCCATTCCTGAATACATACCAACACCATAGACAGAGAGCAAGCAGCAGTGAGATTGGTCACTGACATGCCTCAAACTGACCACCCTCTACTGTAGGATGTCCTACAGGGAGAGACAGCCCTGGCAGAGTCCTCCGTGAGCAGAATGAACTGACCACCCTCTACTGTAGGATGTCCTACAGGGAGAGACAGCCCTGGCAGAGTCCTCCGTGAGCAGAATGAACTGACCACCCTCTACTGTAGGATGTCCTACAGGGAGAGACAGCCCTGGCAGAGTCCTCCGTGAGCAGAATGAACTGACCACCCTCTACTGTAGGATGTCCTACAGGGAGAGACAGCCCTGGCAGAGTCCTCCGTGAGCAGAATGAACTGACCACCCTCTACTGTAGGATGTCCTACAGGGAGAGACAGCCCTGGCAGAGTCCTCCGTGAGCAGAATGAACTGACCACCCTCTACTGTAGGATGTCCTACAGGGAGAGACAGCCCTGGCAGAGTCCTCCGTGAGCAGAATGAACTGTCCAGCATCAATGCAAGGACAAATGAACTGAAAAATTTGAACATAACTACCGCTGTCAGTCTTTTTTTTCATAACCAAATGTGACTTTTAAACTGTAATTCCTTGTTAGCTAGTACCTTTTTAATTGAATGTAGTATCTTGTGTTTTTAAACTGTGCATTCTACATCATTCAGGCTGTGATCAAATCAAAATCATCGAAAATAACTAAGGTTACGTATGTAACCACGGGTTACGTGAGTGATCCGATCCCTCCAATATGGTGTCCTTCCGCTCAGCAGGATACATTCTGAGTAAGAATTTCGGATTAGTCCCGTGTACCAGGTAGTGCTGCGGCTGACCCCCTTAAATAGCTTCCACACGATACTCCCACCTTGTGTCCTTTTCGGGCTGCCGTAGATCACCGACAAGAGAATTGGAGTGATCCAATAGCTCACATAACCGTGGTTACATACGTAACCATCATTATGTAGCAATATATTGATCACTCCAATATGGTATCACAATACCAGATAAATCTGTGAACTAGGCCAGGCCAGACAAGAGCAAAATCCCGTAGGACTGAGCTCAGGGCAGTCATTGTTGCTGTGTCCCTTCATCCCCTTCCAGGGAAGTGGGGTCAACACCCAACAAGGCCGTCCCGACCTGGTTGGCGGCAGCAACATTGACTCGATAGTACCTAGGAAAAGTGCTAGACGACGCCTGTGTCACATGTGCTCCTGCCACACCCCCTAGTGGTCATCCGGTGTCTGCTTGACCTGCAGCCATTCCCCAGAACACCCTTTCTCTCTCTTTCCCCCTCCCTTTCTGTTTGTGTGATTGTGTGGTTGGAGACAGGTGTGCTGGATTCAGAGCAGATCCCTACCAGCTGAAACTCGTTCCATTATCAAGACCTCTACAAATACTCAGTCCTCCCACTTCCATTCTGCCAGATCGTAATCTCTGCTCAGTCAGTTCATGATTCTAGCCATCATTATTAGTCAAGATCCTGTTTCCCTACTGTACCTGTTACTCTACTGTACCTGTTACTCTACTGTACCTGTTTCCCTACTGTACCTGTTTCCCTGCTGTACCTGTTTCCCTGCTGTACCTGTTACTCTACTGTACCTGTTTCCCTACTGTACCTGTTACTCTACTGTACCTGTTTCCCTGCTGTACCTGTTTCCCTGCTGTACCTGTTTCCCTGCTGTACCTGTTTCCCTACTGTACCTGTTTCCCTGCTGTACCTGTTTCCCTACTGTACCTGTTTCCCTGCTGTACCTGTTTCCCTACTGTACCTGTTTCCCTGCTGTACCTGTTTCCCTGCTGTACCTGTTTCCCTGCTGTACCTGTTTCCCTACTGTACCTGTTTCCCTGCTGTACCTGTTTCCCTGCTGTACCTGTTACTCTACTGTACCTGCTACTCTACTGTACCTGTTTCCCTGCTGTACCTGTTTCCCTACTGTACCTGTTACTCTACTGTACCTGTTTCCCTGCTGTACCTGTTACTCTACTGTACCTGTTACTCTACTGTACCTGTTCCCTACTGTACCTGTTACTCTACTGTACCTGTTTCCCTGCTGTACCTGTTACTCTACTGTACCTGTTACTCTACTGTACCTGTTTCCCTGCTGTACCTGTTTCCCTACTGTACCTGTTACTCTACTGTACCTGTTTCCCTGCTGTACCTGTTACTCTACTGTACCTGTTACTCTACTGTACCTGTTTCCCTACTGTACCTGTTACTCTACTGTACCTGTTTCCCTGCTGTACCTGTTTCCCTGCTGTACCTGTTACTCTACTGTACCTGTTACTCTACTGTACCTGTTTCCCTGCTGTACCTGTTTCCCTACTGTACCTGTTACTCTACTGTACCTGTTACTCTGCTGTACCTGTTACTCTGCTGTACCTGTTTCCCTGCTGTAACTGTTTCCCTACTGTACCTGTTTCCCTGCCTGACGCTGTTTATCCTCTCACTGTAGTTTTGCCGCCCTGACTCTGTCTCCTGTTCCACATCTCACCACCCTCCTACCTTGTTCTGGACTCACCACACCACCTCTCCCTTGGATTCCCATCCAGACCTGTTTCCTCTGTCCCAACCCAGCTCACTCCAATCTCAGCCTACACTTCTGGTTTCCTACAACTCATCCGAGCTTCCCTGGATCTGCACTTCATTTCTCCCTGTGTACAATAAATATCTTGGTTCATTCATCCCTGTTTCCAGGTCTGAGTCTGCTCTTGGGTTCCCCTGTGCTGCGCCACCTGACACCCTGTGGTAGAAATTATATAGGAAGAGAGACTGCAGATACTTCCAAACAACAACTTTATTATAAGATTTGCAAAAATTGAGCAGTTCAACAATCCACTCACAGTGCACAGTTAAAAAGCCCAATGAACAGAGTTGGTGTTCTCCTTTTACAGAAAGTACATCCTCTTATCTATGTGACAGTTAGCAGATTGCATAAACAGGGCCTGGGAACAGAGTTTACGATTCTTTGTTCCTCCCTGCAATTCCCACATAGCTACATTTGTTACTGTAATTTAATTATGCCAATGTGCTTTCATCAATTGAATCCTACAGACGAAGAACCATATATGTGACATTTAAAAAAAGAGATATACTTGAAAAAACATTGGACACCCTTTTTCTATTGTGAACCGGTTTCACAAGCTTTCCACGTGCTGATTAACAATCATCTTAAATTTAAAGATAGGCTCTCGTGGAATAACCGTTTATGTGCACCACTCAGAATGGACGGACAAGCGCACAACCTTTCTGTTGCTGATGAAAATCTCAGAAATGTGGGAAAGAAACTTAAAACAAAACTAAAAGAATGGAAAGACAGGCAAAGGAAGATCTTACGGGATGCAGGAAAACCCTATACAAATCATAAGGGTCAAGAAAACCCTATACAAATCATAAGGGTCAAGAAAACCCTATACAAATCGTAAGGGTTAAGAAAACCCTATACAAATAGTAAGGGTTAAGAAAACCCTATACAAATAGTAAGGGTCAAGAAAACCCTATACAAATCGTAAGGGTCAAGAAAACCCTATACAAATCGTAAGGGTCAAGAAAACCCTATACAAATCGTAAGGGTCAAGAAAACCCTATACAAATCGTAAGGGTCAAGAAAAAACTGTGAAAAGCTGTCCAAAAGAGGTATGTGGAAGAACCGTATATCAAACAATCAAGCTAGCTAGCTATAGAGTACAGTAACTAACATGTATGTTCTGGGTTGTCTAATTTGTAACTATAGAGAAAACATATTAGCTGACTCATACATTATCGTTACAAATGTTATTTCTAGATTATAGAAGAAACATAGCTAGCTACTTTTTCTCCATCCACCGGATGATTCGACATGGCTACAGTAGCTAGTTACACTGTATCCTGCAGGGAAGAGCGTGTTCCACGACGTGCAGAAAGGATTGTGGAAAGTTGACTGATGAACGCAAGCTACATCTGTTCAACAGTTTCTACACTGTCCCATACGAGAAACAACAAGCGTTGATTCTCTCCGGCTTAGAACAGGTTAGAAATAAGACAAAACACCTATTATTATAATAGCTATATTGAACACTTGCATAGTTTAACTTTGACAGTAATGATACGTACATTAACGTTAACTCTAATAGTGCAGTGTTACACAATGGTGCAATACAAACTCATTCTGTGTATAGGTTGGGAGTGTGTGAAAGATGGATGTCCTGATCAAGCAATATCCTGAATGTGCTACAGTATATTAAATTCTGAATTCATCATTGTCAATTTTTATTGCAGCATGAGGTGAAACGGAGACGTAAACCTGAGGATACAAAGGAGAACAAACGACGGAAACAAACCTTCAAATACCATGTACAGCAAGCAGGCCAGAGATTGAATGTGTGCAAGGTTACTTTCATGTCTGTGTTCCAGCTAACCAACAGCCATCTTCAGGCAAGTGAAAATATGAATTAATGTCTATATGAATATCAATTACAAACATATTGTATTCTCTGTACTAGTTTTTAATAACCTGCTAATTGAAATGTAATTGTTTTGGTCAGGTTATTCAGGAAAAGTTAGCTGAGGCAGGTGAGGTTGCAGGGTCTCCAGATCAGGTTACTGAGGCTAGGTCTCCTTTAGAAGATGGAAGAGGGAAGCATAGCAATAGGTAATGTGCTATGGATTCCAGCCTGGATTATTTCACTATAGCAGTGCTCTAAACAATCTTCTAAACATTAACATAGAGTATCAAATGGATGAATAGCGAATTCTGAAACAAAAATATAAAAATGTTTATTACTTTTAAACAAAATGATGGTAACTAAGCTGTCCAACTACCACCTGAGCATTGAGGACTGAGTGCCGATTACCTTCCCTCTCCCACCGGACAGCACTGGCCTAATTCTCGCCGCCCTACAGGACCCCCCGGCCACAAACGGCAATGGCGTGACCGGGATTTGTACCCCGGTTATAGCAACACAGTTGCACTCTAAGGCAGGTCCCTAGACCATTGAGAGAATACAACTTTAATAACATATTGTCTCCTTACAGGCCACATCGGATACGTGCTACAGTGAAAGAGGGCATCAAGGAGCACATTCTATCTTTCCCAAGAACCCAGAATGGGGGGGATGCACACAGAGAATACCTCAGCCCTGATCTGAATTTGTTGCAAATGTACCGACTCTACAAAGAGAAGAATACCACATCTGCAAAATTCTGGGTTGATAGGGACATTTTCAAACAGCAGAGTCTCAATTTCGGCCAACCCAGGAGTGACACCTGTGGCAAATGTGACGCATTCTTCACTAAGATGTCAGCAGCAACATCTGAAGAGGAGAAGAAGAAGATTGCAGTTGAAAGTGAGTTGCACCATCAAAAAGCCGTAAAAGCCTACACACAGCTTCAAAGTGACACTGAGTGGGCTAAAGTCAATGCTGACTGCCATGTCATTTCTGTGGATCTACAGGGGGTGATGTACACCCCTAATCTAACCCACTCCAATGTCTACTACCAGCGGCAGCTGTCACATTTTAACTTTTGCATCCAGGAACTTTGAAAAGAAGATCCTGCATACATGTGTGTTTGGCATGAGGGGATTGCACACTGAGGGTCCATTGAGGTGGCAAGCTGCATATTGAAGTGGTTTTCTGAACGTTTTGTAATATTGACCTTCGGGACCTGCATATTGGCACATCACATTGATCCATATTTGATATTTACAAGTTGTGCTTGTTTTGATTGAATTCATTTAATTGTATTCTATTTTTGTAGTTATTCTATGGTATGTTCACATTGAGGGCTTCATTTTAAATGAGACTAAGATTTCATGACTCAACTTTTGAGAAAAAATTCATCAGTGCTAAAGTTGATAGACCACCTTTAAATGAACCTCCATACAAATTAATTAACTACATGTTGCATTTAAGTTATTTACATGAAGGGCATCTGTACTTGAAAGTACTTAAAACATCATATCAGGTGTTAAAAAATAATGTCTTACAAGAGTCATGCAAAATGTCACATATACTGTTCTTCCACAAACTGAAATCATCACTGGAGATATACTGTTCTTCCACAAACTGAGATCATCACTGGAGATATACTGTTCTTCCACAAACTGAGATCATCACTGGAGATATACTGTTCTTCCACAAACTGAGATCATCACTGGAGATATACTGTTCTTCCACAAACTGAAATCATCACTGGAGATATACTGTTCTTCCACAAACTGAGATCATCACTGGAGATATACTATTCTTCCACAAACTGAGATCATCACTGGAGATATACTGTTCTTCCACAAACTGAAATCATCACTGGAGATATACTGTTCTTCCACAAACTGAGATCATCACTGGAGATATACTGTTCTTCCACAAACTGAAATCATCACTGGAGATATACTGTTCTTCCACAAACTGAAATCATCACTGGAGATATACTGTTCTTCCACAAACTGAGATCATCACTGGAGATATACTGTTCTTCCACAAACTGAGATCATCACTGGAGATATACTGTTCTTCCACATTCTAAAACTTAAAACGGCAATAAAAAAAGTATTTTTTGAAATAACAAAAACATATCAATAGTTGTTGGAAGAGATGGGTGAATTATTTGTCAACCATAAAACACCTAATGTGGTACACACAATTAATAATATACAAATAACTGATTATCTTAAAATGGAAAAATTGTCACATAAATGGTTCTTCATCTGTAGGATTCAACTGAAAGCCCTTAATCTATTTTATGAGAATTTCTAAGATTTCTTGTTTGCATAAAATAGACGCAGACCAGTCTTTCAATAATAGGTAACAGAATTTATTCTCGGAGTGCGCTGACACTTAACCACGTGCAGCAGTTTATATACAGATCATGACGTCATTTCATTGCTTTAACAGAATCCTCTCCTCTTGACCGGGACAAAGTGAGGTGAAAAGTTCATTCTAACTTACTAACATACTCCCAGATAACTTTTGACCCCTCAACATTATCGATCACCACTGAACTGACAGTTTTAATTAACAGAAAACCTAGGAATGCACTCACTGCCTTATCTAAAAACCCCAGAGCTAAGTTTCTGTAGGGTCAACCATAGGCTAACGACCGTATCTGTTTTCACAGTCCCCAACCCATTCGTTTCATTCCTAGTTGGGATGGTGTTCATTAACTTTAATTACTCCTTGTCCGTGTCACACAATCCCTTCTTATGAACTCATATTGTTAATCACTTATAAAACAGAGTATAAGTTTACTTAGTTACAATTCTATTTAAAATGGGGATATTGTTTTTGCATTTATTCATAATAAATCCAACAACATTCCTGCTGGTCATAAACACAGGAGGTCACACATTGCGGTCACACCCAAACGGCTCATAAATCTGTACGCCCAGTCACACAAGACAAGTTTGTATCAGTAAAAAACACTAGCATATAACAATGGACAATCTTTAAGAAAAAAACAGCATAGTATATCTAATTAAACAATATAGTATGGAATGAATATTCATTTCCTCCACACGCCCAACTGGCCGAGGCGCAAATTTCATCAAGGGGAACTCCTCGGAGCAGGGCCCACGATGTAGCTACCCCTCTTGTTAGAGCCGATTTGGACATATTTGTATAAAAGACAGAACATACAGAGCTCCATGTACGTTTGTGTAATATATTAAATATGAATGTATATGATGAAATATTAGGTACCTTAATGATTTATATTTACCTGATTGAGATGTATTCATTTGTTGTTAGAGTAACTTCGTTTTTGCCCATTTTTTTTGTTAGATATAAGAAGAATAAACCTTTTTGTTGCACCATATCCCTGGATCTCATTGAATGATTTGGCCATTGAATGAGTGTGGACTGTATACGAAACAACCCGGCTTCAGGCTAGGGCAGTGGCTATGGTAAAGAGGAAAGGAAGCCACTACACCTCTAGTAGAATGCTTCACCACAGCGGACGGGAAAGGCCGGCCGGCCAACTGGTATGCTGTAGTAATAGTGTCTACAATTCAATGTGAGAGTCTGTTTCGATAGGTTCTTCTCCAGAACTCTCTGACCACAACACACAAACAGCTGATCCAACTGTCGTATTGTCTTAGTCAGTGTAACGTAAGTGTCTAGTGCCCTCACCGGGCACAGCACACTTGGGAAAAATCCCAGCCCACTCACAGCCATGGGAGGTGCGTATGCAGACAAATGTAAGGGCCGCTCCACAGACAGGACCTTCGGCTAGAAGACAGGACCTTGTATTGTGGCCAAATACATTCTCAAAGTACAGTGAGGGAAAAAAAGTATTTGATCCCCTGCTGATTTTGTACGTTTGCCCACTGACAAAGAAATGATCAGTCTATAATTGTAATGATAGGTTTATATGAACAGTGAGAGACAGAATAACAACAAAATCCAGAGAAACGCTTGTCAAATGTTATAAATTGATTTGCATTTTAATGAGGGATATAACTATTTGACCCCTCAATCAGAAAGATTTCTGGCTCCCAGGTGTCTTTTATACAGGTAACGAGCTGAGATTAGGAGCACACTCTTAAAGGGAGTGTCCTAATCTCAGTTTGTTTTTATTTATTTATCCGTTATTTTACCAGGTAAGTTGACTAAGAACACGTTCTCATTTGCAGCAATGACCTGGGGAATAGTTACAGGGGAGAGGAGGGAGATTAATGAGCCAATTGTAGACTGGGGATTATTAGGTGACCGTGATGGTTTGAGGGCCAGATTGGGAATTTAGCCAGGACACCGGGGTTAACACCCCTACTCTTACGATAAGTGCCATGGGATCTTTAATGACCTCAGAGAGGTACAGTTGTTGCCTGTATAAAAGACACCTGTCCACAGAAGCAATCAATCAATCAGATTCCAAACTCTCTACCATGGCCAAGACCAAAGAGCTCTCCAAGGATGTCAGGGACACGATTGTAGACCTACACAAGGCTGGAATGGGCTACAAAACCATTGTCAAGCAGCTTGGTGAGAAGGTGACAACAGTTGGTGCGATTATTCGCAAATGGAAGAAACACAAAACAACTGTCAATCTCCCTCGGCCTGGGGCTCCATGCAAGATCTCACCTCGTAGAGTTGCAATGATCATGAGAACAGTGAGGAATCAGCCCAGAACTACACAGGAAGATGTTGTCAATGATCTCAAGGCAGCTGGGACCATAGTCACCAAGAAAACAATTGGTAACACACTACGCCGTGAAGGACTGATGTCCTGCAGCGCCCGTAAGGTCCACCTGCTCAAGAAAGCACATATACATGCCCGTCTGAAGTTTACCAATGAACATCTGAATGATTCAGAGGACAACTGGGTGAAAGTGTTGTGGTCAGATGAGACCAAAATTGAGCTCTTTGGCATCAACTCAACTGGCCATGTTTGGAGGATGAGGAATACTGCCTATGACCCCAAGAACACCATCCCCACCGTCAAACATGAAGGTGGAAACATTATGCTTTGAGGGTGTTTTTCTGCTAAGGGGACAGGACAACTTCACCGCATCAAAGGGACGATATGTACCGTCAAATCTTGGGTGAGAACCTCTTTCCCTCAGCCAGGGCATTGAAAATGGGTCGTGGATGGGTATTCCAGCATGACAATGACCCAAAACACACGGCCAAAGCAAGAAAGGAGTGGCTCAAGAAGAAGCACATTGAGGTCCTGAAGTGGCCTAGCCAGTCTCCAGACTTTAATCCCATAGAAAATCTGTGGAGGCAGCTGAATGTTCGAGTTGCCAAACGTCAGCCTCAAAACCTTAATGACTTGGTGAAGATCTGCAAAGAGGAGTGGGACAAAATCCCTCCTGAGATGTGTGCAAACCTGGTGGCCAACTACAAGAAACGTCTGACCTCTGTGATTGCCAACAAGGGTTTTGCCACCAAGTACTAAGTCATGTTTTGCAGAGGGGTCAAATACTTATTTCCCTCATTAAAATGCAAATCAATTTATAACATTTTTGACATGAGTTTTTCTGGATTTTTTGGTTGTTATTCTGTCTCTCACTGTTCAAATAAACCTACCATTAAAATTATAGACTGATCATTTCGCTGTCAGTGGGGAAACATAGGGGATCAAATACTTTCCCCCCTCACTGTAAATGCAGTTTAGCCCGCATCAAGCAGTGATTGTAAAAAGTGTAAAACTGTTTGTACATCACATGACTCGGGGGCAACATTATGACACCAAGAAAAGAATATGCCCCACCGCATGTTATATGACGCATTGGTGGAGGAGGCTCTGGTGTTCTGCACTGTGCTCACCACATTGTCCTGAATGCCTAGACTTGCCCATTTACGCCTCTCAGGGGCCAAGCCCAATACTGGAGGCGGCATGGGTCTGGATCCCCGAGCCTGAGAGAGCAGGTCGGGTCTCAGCGGCAGTTGCCATTGGGTCCCACAGAGGAGGGACAACAGGAGGCTGGACCATGGTCGTCTAGGCCAGTATGTGACTATCAGGAGCAGCCAGTGGCCCTTCAAACTGACCCTGTCTAGTGTAGCTGTGATCAGCGGAAATGGTGGGAATGCATAAAGTGTCGTTGCCGACCAATCGTGAGCAAGGGCATCCAAACCCAGAGGGCCTGTAGGGTTCGATATCGAGAACCAGCTGGGACAATGAGTGTTCTCCTGAGATGCAAACAGGTGCACCTGTGCTCTCCCAAACCTTTCCCACAGCTGTAACACCACCTGAGGGTGTAGATTCCAGTTCCACTTTTTCACCCCGGACGCTTTATCTAGACATGTTTCTACAGGACCTCCACCAGCCGAAGCTAAGTAGTAACATTAACATGATGCTTTATCTAGACATGTTTCTACAGGACCTCCACCAGCCGAAGCTAAGTAGTAACATTAACATGATGCTTTATCTAGACATGTTTCTACAGGACCTCCACCAGCCGAAGCTAAGTAGTAACATTAACATGATGCTTTATCTAGACATGTTTCTACAGGACCTCCACCAGCCGAAGCTAAGTAGTAACATTAACATGATGCTTTATCTAGACATGTTTCTACAGGACCTCCACCAGCCGAAGCTAAGTAGTAACATTAACATGATGCTTTATCTAGACATGTTTCTACAGGACCTCCACCAGCCAAAGCTAAGTAGTAACATTAACATGATGCTTTATCTAGACATGTTTCTACAGGACCTCCACCAGCCGAAGCTAAGTAGTAACATTAACATGATGCTTTATAAAGACATGTTTCTACAGGACCTCCACCAGCCGAAGCTAAGTAGTAACATTAACATGATGCTTTATCTAGACATGTTTCTACAGGACCTCCACCAGCCGAAGCTAAGTAGTAACATTAACATGATGCTTTATCTAGACATGTTTCTACAGGACCTCCACCAGCCGAAGCTAAGTAGTAACATTAACATGATGCTTTATCTAGACATGTTTCTACAGGACCTCCACCAGCCGAAGCTAAGTAGTAACATTAACATGATGCTTTATCTAGACATGTTTCTACAGGACCTCCACCAGCCGAAGCTAAGTAGTAACATTACCATGATGCTTTATCTAGACATGTTTCTACAGGACCTCCACCAGCCGAAGCTAAGTAGTAACATTAACATGATGCTTTATCTAGACATGTTTCTACAGGACCTCCACCAGCCGAAGCTAAGTAGTAACATTAACATGATGCTTTATCTAGACATGTTTCTACAGGACCTCCACCAGCCGAAGCTAAGTAGTAACATTAACATGATGCTTTATCTAGACATGTTTCTACAGGACCTCCACCAGCCGAAGCTAAGTAGTAACATTAACATGATGCTTTATCTAGACATGTTTCTACAGGACCTCCACCAGCCGAAGCTAAGTAGTAACATTAACATGATGCTTTATCTAGACATGTTTCTACAGGACCTCCACCAGCCGAAGCTAAGTAGTAACATTAACATGATGCTTTATCTAGACATGTTTCTACAGGACCTCCACCAGCCGAAGCTAAGTAGTAACATTACCATGATGCTTTATCTAGACATGTTTCTACAGGACCTCCACCAGCCGAAGCTAAGTAGTAACATTAACAAGATGCTTTATCTATCGTTAGTAGGCTGGACAATAGAACGAGTCAAAACTCAGCCAAGGCTGAAAAACAGTAAAAGAACGTTGTCTAAGCTGGAACACTATGAGCACGAGCCCATAGCAAATGAATGGAATCGAACGTTCGCAGAACCTGTTTTAACTGGAGTGATGCTTAGAATTCCATTTAGCTTAAATAGCACAAAAAACATGTATCCCTTTTTATTTTACCAGTACAGTCTGTTCGTCGGACGAAACTGGAAAAAAACAACTTGTGTAGAAAGTAAACATCAGCCCCTTGATGCTGTCAACTATGCTTATGTCTGAGTAATGAGAAGGCAGGGAAAAATGAAAACTATTTCTGGTCGAGTGATAGATGGCATCTTACTTGATATTTGGCGAAATAGACGGACCTTAATATATTTTTATTTAACTAGACAAGTCAGTTAAGAACAAATTCTTAACAACGACAGCCTAGGAACAGTGGGTTAATTGCCTTGTTCAGGGGCAGAATGACAGATTTATACCTTGTAAGCTTGGGGAGTTGATTTAACAACCTTTTGGTTACTGGCCCAATGCTCTAACCACTAGGCTGCCTGCCACCCCGTACTTACTCTACAGCAGAGTCTCACAACTCAATCAATGGTTGAAAACTGTTTTCTGCCCCTCCCAAAAGATAGAATTTGTAGATAATTGGCCATCTTTCTGGGACTCACCCACAAACAGGGCCAAGCCTGGCTTGCTGAGGAGTGATGGAATCCATCCTGGCTGGAGGGGTGCTCTCATCTTATCTACTAACATAGACAGAGCTCTAACTCCTCTAGCTCTACAATGAGATAGGGTGCAGGCCAGGCAGCAGGCTGTTAGCCATGACTTAAAGATTGTTGTACACCAGCAGAACCCATCCAACTTGAAGGAGCTGGAACAGTTTTGCCTTGAAGAATGGGCAAAGATCCCAGTGGCTAGATGTGCCAAGCTTATAGACACATACCCCCAGAGACTTGCAGCTGTAATTGCTGTAAAAGGTGGCTCTACAAAGTATTGACTTTGGGGGGGTGAATAGTTATGCAAGCTCAATTTCTTAAAAATATGGCGAGAGCATGTCCAGCTTGAGCTCCTTTAAACATTTGTTGAATACGTGGAGTGGAACCCACTTAACCGTTCTAGCGGCTCTATCTTCCTATCTCCAACCGGAGCACCTCCTTCCTCACCCCATCTGCTAACGAGGTGACACAGATGCCTGACCCCTGACCCCTGTAGGACGACGGTCGGCATCGGAGCTGGAGTTTGTATCCCTCCAGGACTGTGCTCAGTACCCAGGGAGACTCCACCTGCCTCTCCCATTTTCCCATTTGGGCCTGGGACAGACGGCCGAGGACGACCACCAGCACCTCTGGAGGACTGCCGGGGCCATCCTTCTTAGCCGTGTGTGTTGAATCATTTCTCTTATTTCCCCCCTTTCAGGGGTAAATAACACCTTCATCTTGTAATGAACACTAGTGAACTATTTAACTAACTATTCAAAACAAACATACACAGAGGCAGTGGGAGCAGATCAGCACATCACATTACAGCAGCACAGCCTACTGCAGTGCCTGGACGCTCACCAACCCATAGAGCTATAGGCTGCTATACTATCCACCAATCAATGGATCAGACTGGATACATGTTCAAACGGTTTCCTGCAAATTGCACTTATTACATCCCCCAGTAGGTGTCAGCACCACTCCATTGTGTCCTCTGTCCTGCTCAGTCCTGCTCAGTCACAGCGGATCAAACTGAAATACATCGCTGTAATGTCCAGTAGGCTACAGTCAGTGCATCATATTATCATAAGTCTTTCAGTCAAGTATAGAAACAAATGGCCATTTTCAAACAAACCCAACTCTACCCCTGGGCACATGCCTACTGGGGGTTTGGTCATGGACAATCCAGTTGTTGTTTGGTGCTTGTTCATGATATAACTACTGTATATATGCATGTGTTTTGTGATACTGGTTGAGTTATATATTAACAAACTGAGTCTCTAGCAGATGTGTTGGGGTGTATAATGATATTCTAAAGTAGAAGCTATGGTACAGTATACTGCTTACGTTCAGTGTCACTTCCTTACTGTAATTTGAAATTGTAATGTGTGGCTCTGCCAACCTTCACCAGAGCAGTGTTCATTACTGCTGCATCATTTCTATCCCTCTCTCTTTCTCTTATTAACGTCCTTCACTAACTATGTTCCATGTGTTACATTTGAATCCCCTCTCCCCACTCATCCTAGCCTCCACACTTCATTAATCCCCTCTCACGGAGACTGAAGAGGAGAAATAGGGGAGGGGGATATAGGGGGATATAGGGGGATATAGGGGAGGGGGATATAGGGGGATATAGGGGAGGTGGATATAGGGGAGGGGGATATAGGGGGATATAGGGGAGGGGGATATAGGGGGATATAGAGGGATATAGGGGAGGGGGATATAGGGGGATATAGGGGAGGTGGATATAGGGGAGGGGGATATAGGGGGATATAGGGGAGGGGGATATAGGAGGATATAGGGGGATATAGGGGAGGGGGATATAGGGGAGGGGGATATAGGGGGATATAGGGGAGGGGGATATAGGGGAGGTGGATATAGGGGGATATAGGGGGATATAGGGGAGGGGGATATAGGGGAGGGGGATATAGGGGAGGGGATATAGGGGGATATAAGGGGATATAGGGGAGGGGGATATAGGGGGATATAGGGGAGGGGGATATAGGGGGATATAGGGGGATATAGGGGAGGGGGATATAGGGGGATATAGGGGAGGTGGATATAGGGGAGGGGGATATAGGGGGATATAGGGGAGGGGGATATAGGGGGATATAGAGGGATATAGGGGAGGGGGATATAGGGGGATATAGGGGAGGTGGATATAGGGGAGGGGGATATAGGGGGATATAGGGGAGGGGGATATAGGGGGATATAGGGGGATATAGGGGAGGGGGATATAGGTGAGGGGGATATAGGGGAGGTGGATATAGGGGGATATAGGGGGATATAGGGGAGGGGGATATAGGGGAGGGGGATATAGGGGAGGGGGATATAGGGGGATATAGGGGGATATAGGGGAGGGGGATATAGGGGGATATAGGGGGATATAGGGGAGGGGGATATAGGGGGATATAGGGGAGGGGGATATAGGGGGATATAGGGGAGGGGGATATAGGGGGATATAGGGAGATATAGGGGGATATAGGGGGATATAGGGAAGGGGGATATATGGGGAAAGGCAGTGAGAAAGTCTTTCTGAGCAGAGAGCGAGGTTAGGGGTTGGGTAGGGGTGGAGAGAGATGAGTAGTGTATTGGGAAGGTATTGGTTATTGGGGTGATCCTGCCTCTCAGTCTCAACCTCTCTCCATTTTGATCAGAACTGCTCATTCCTTTCCTCACTCTCTTCCCCTCTCCCTCTGTTTCTGCCACTGCCAGGCTACCACTCTGCTGCCTCTTCCCCTCTCCCTCTGTTTCTGCCACTGCCGGGCTACCACTCTGCTGCCTCTTCCCCTCTCCCTCTGTTTCTGCCACTGCCGGGCTACCACTCTGCTGCCTCTTCCCCTCTCCCTCTGTTTCTGCCACTGCCGGGCTACCACTCTGCTGCCTCTTCCCCTCTCCCTCTGTTTCTGCCACTGCCGGGCTACCACTCTGCTGCCTCTTCCCCTCTCCCTCTGTTTCTGCCACTGCCGGGCTACCACTCTGCTGCCTCTTCCCCTCTCCCTCTGTTTCTGCCACTGCCGGGCTACCACCCTGCTGCCTCTTCCCCCCCCCCTTGTTTCTGCCACTGCCGGGCTACCACTCTGCTGCCTCTTCCCCTCTCCCTCTGTTTCTGCCACTGCCGGGCTACCACTCTGCTGCCTCTTCCCCTCTCCCTCTGTTTCTGCCACTGCCGGGCTACCACTCTGCTGCCTCTTCCCCTCTCTTCCCCTCTCCCTCTGTTTCTGCCACTGCCTGGCTACCACTCTGCTGCCTCTTCCCCTCTCTTCCCTTCTCCCTCTGCTGCCTCTTCCCCTCTCTTCCCCTCTCCCTCTGCTGCCTCTTCCCCTCTCTTCCCCTCTCCCTCTGTTTCCACTGCCAGGCTACCACTCTGCTGCCTCTTCCCCTCTTTTTACCTCTCTCCCTCTGTTGCTGCCAGCTTCTCTTCCTCTCTACCACCCCAACCTCCCTCCCTGCCCCACTCTCCTTGTTTCTCTCTCTCTCTCCCCTCTCCCCCCTCTCCCCCTCCTCCTCCTCATCCCCTCCCTCCGTCTGTTGCTGCCCGACTTGCTCCTGACTTGTCCTCCCTCCCTCTCTATTCCACTCTACCCTGCCTCTCTCTCTCTTCCCTCTGTTGTTCCCCATCTCGTTCTCTGCTCTCTATGTTCAGTGGTGCAACATGAGGCAGTCTGTGGCTATCTGTCTGTTTGGACTCTCAGCTCTGCTCCACGGTGAGTGACTTTCATTCCCTCTCTCTCTCTGTATGTGTGTGTATGTATTTGTTGTGTGTGTTTGTGTGTCTGTGTCTGCAGGTATGTGTCTGTCCGTGAATGTACAGTGTGTGAATGTGTGTGTGTGTGTGTGTGTTTGCTGTGTGTATGTGTGTGTGAGAGAGAGATCACTGTATGCATAGTGTCACTGCAGTGACAGTGAATTTACACAACTTTCTATAGACAGGGACACACAGTTTGTATGTCTGGGTGCACGGCCATTGATATATGAGATAACTCAACCGTACAGTTCCAGCTGTATAGCAGAGAGAGAAGAGAGGAGAGGGAAATGAACAGAGAGGGAGGAGAGAAGACGAGAAGGAATAAAGAGAGACAAGGGAGAGGAATGATCACAGAGCTTACAGGTTAGGATGTTGTTCATCACAGTTGTAAAATCCAACTCTCCTGTCTGTTTTAATCCATTGTTGGTTGATGTGTTCCTCTCTGCACCAGCAGCAGTATCTTAGATGACTAACTGTATACTGATATGGGCATCTCCATGCCCCATGTAAAGCTCATGATGGAGAGCACATCAAAAGCTAATAGTCAATATTTTTGAGAAGTTAAGAACATACAGTGCCTTCAGAAAGTATTCAGACCCCTTGGCTATTTCCACATTTTGTTACGTTACAGGCTTATTAGAAAATGGATTAAATAAATAAAAATCCTCAACAATCTGCACACAATACCCCATAATGACAAAGCAAAAACAGGTTTTCAAATGTATAAAACATTTCCATAAGTATTCAGACCCTTTCCTATGAGACTCAGGTGAGCTCAGGTGCATCCTGTTTCCATTGATCCTGTTTCCATCCTTGAGATGTTTCAACAACTTGATTGGAATCCACCTGTGGTAAATTCAATTAGTTGGACCTGATTTGTAAAGGCACACACCTGTCTATATAATGTCCCACAGTTGACAGTGCATGTCAGAGCAAAAACCAAGCCATGAGGTCAAAGTTATTGTCCATAGAGCTCTGAGACAGGATTGTGTTGAGGCACAGATCTGGGGAAGGGTACCAAAACATTTCTGCAGCATTGAAGGTCCCCAAGAGCACAGTGGCCTCCATCATTCTTAAATGGAAGAAGTTTGGAATCACCAAGACTCTTCCTAGAGTTGGCCACTTGGCCAAACCGAGCATTTGGGGGAGAAGGGCCTTAGTCCTTAGGGGAGAAGGGCCTTAGTCCCTATGTGGAGATGGGAGAACTTTCCAGAAGGACAACCATCTCTGCAATACTCCACCAATCATTCCTTTACAGTAGAGTGGCCAGACTGAAGCCATTCCTCAGTAAAAGGCACATGACAGCCCACTTGGAGTTTGCCAAAAGGCACCTAAAGGACTCTCAGACCATGAGAAACAAGATTATCTGGTCTGATGAAACCAAGATTGAATTGTTTGGCCTGAATGCCAAGCGTCATGTCTGGAGGAAACCTGGCACCATCCCTACGGTGAAGCATGGTGGTGGCAGCATCATGCTGTGGGGATGTTTTTCAGTGGCAGGGACTGAGAGACTAGTCAGAATGGAGAGAAAGATGAACAGAGCAAAGTACAGAGATATCCTTGATGAAAACCTACTCCAGAGTGCTCAGGACCTCAGATTGCAGCACAGAGCCAAGACAATGCAGGAGTGGCTACAGGACAAGTCTCTGAATGTCCTTGAGTGGCCCAGCCAGAGCCTGGACTTGAACCCGATCGAACATCTCTGGAGAGACCTGAAAATATCTCTGCTGCGACACTCCCCATCCAACCTGACACCGCTTGAGAGGCTCTGCAGAAACTCCCCAAATAGAGGTGTGCCAAACTTGTACCATCATACCCAAGAAGAATAGAGGCTGTAATCGCTGCCAAAGGTTCTCCAACTAAGTGCTGAGTAAAGGGTCTGAAAGCTTATGTTTTTGCTTTGTCATTATTGGGAGTTGTGTATAGATTGATGAGGGGGAAAAATAATTTAATACATTTTAGAATAAGGCTGTAACATAACAAAATATGGAAAAAGTCAAGGGGTCTGAATACTTCCCGAATGCACTGTATACTGTACTGTATGTCGGCCTACAATAACCTTGTTAGACATTGCTACAGAATTGAATCAACTGCACAGATACATTAAGTCTGATACAGTTGTGAAACAGGAGTGAGTGAAGTCAGTCCACGATGGAGCTGCTAGAAGTGAGGTTCCTAGTCCTCCTGTCCATCTGTCTGTCCTCCTGTCTGTCCTCCTGTCTGTCCTCCTCTCTATCCTCCTGTCTGTCTGTCTGTCCGTCCGTCCGTCCTCCTGTCCGTCTGTCTGTCCTCCTGTCTGTCCTCCTGTCCGTCTGTCCGTCTGTCCGTCCGTCTGTCCGTCTGTCTGTCTGTCTGTCTGTCTGTCTGTCTGTCTGTCTGTCTGTCTGTCTGTCTGTCTGTCTGTCTGTCTGTCTGTCTGTCTGTCTGTCTGTCTGTCTGTCTGTCTGTCTGTCTGTCTGTCTGTCTGTCTGTCTGTCTGTCCTCCTGTCCGTCCTCCTGTCTGTCCTCCTGTCTGTGTGGAGTGTGTTAGTGTTTAATGTGTCTCTATTTGAAGGACTCGAGCAGACGTTTTAACGGCCACAGAAAAGACTCTTGTCTGTTACTGATCGAGTCACTTAACAATTAACTGGCCTGTCTGGATACTTTCTCCCTCTCTTCACTCTCTCCACTTAATTCTCCTATTTCTCCCTCTCTTTCTCCCTCTCTTCAGTCTCTCTCCTCTTGATTCTCCTCTTTCTCCCTCTCTTCACTCTCTCCTCTTGATTCTCCTCATTCTTCTTCTCTCGCCTCATTTTTCTCCCTCTCTTCACTCTCTGCTCTTGATTCTCCTCATTCTTCTTCTCTCGCCTCATTTTTCTCCCTCTCTTCAGTCTCTCTCTTCTTGATTCTCCTCATTCTTCTTCTCTCGCCTCATTTTTCTCCCTCTCTTCACTCTCTCCTCTTGATTCTCCTCTTTCTCCCTCTCTTCACTCTCTCCTCTTGATTCTCCTCTTTTTCCCTCTCTCCTCTTGATTCTCCTCTTTCTCCCTCTCTTCACTCTCTCCTCTTGATTCTCCTCTTTCACCCTCTCTTCACTCTCTCCTCTTGATTCTCCTCTTTCTCCCTCTCTTCACTCTCGATTCTCCTCTTTCACCCTCTCTTCACTCTCTCCTCTTGATTCTCCTCTTTCTCCCTCTCTTCACTCTCTCCTCTTGATTCTCCTCTTTCACCCTCTCTTCATGTCCCGCTCCCTGCCTTCCAGTCATCTATAAATCTCTGTACTCGTTTTCAAAGCAGCTTTGTTCAAAACTATTTGAAATTGTTCCATTCAGATGCTCTTCTTTTTTTGATGCATTTGTTTTAATCATGTTTCATCTCTCACTCGCTTCTGTATTCATCTTTTCTTCTCCTACAGCTCCTCTCTTCCCCCTGTTTTACATATTCTTCATCTATCAGTGCATTCACATCTCCCACTCTCCTCCTTTTCTATATATTTCTCTCTCATTTTCCTTCTGTCTTCTGGAATGTATCTGTCTCTTTGTAACTGTCAGTTTTCTCTCCTCTGTTCCACTGTCTTCCAACCCCCCCATTGCCCTCTCTCTCTCCCCTCCCTCCTCATCCTTTTCCCTCCTTTCTACTCCTTATCCCCCCCCTCTCTCCCCTCCCTCCTCATCCTTTTCCCTCCTTTCTACTCCTTATCCCCCCCCCTCTCTCTCCCCTCCCTCCTCATCCTTATCCCCCCCCTCTCTCCCCTCCCTCCTCATCCTTTTCCCTCCTTTCTACTCCTTATCCCCCCCCCTCTCTCTCCCCTCCCTCCTCATCCTTATCCCCCCCCTCTCTCCCCTCCCTCCTCATCCTTTTCCCTCCTTTCTACTCCTTATCCCCCCCCCTCTCTCTCCCCTCCCTCCTCATCCTTATCCCCCCCCTCTCTCCCCTCCCTCCTCCTCCTCCTCCTCCTTTTCCCTCCTTTCTACTCCTTATCCCCCCCTCTCTCTCTCCCCTCCCTCCTCATCCTTTTCCCTCCTTTCTACTCCTTATCCCCCCCTCTCTCTCCCCTCCCTACTCCTCATCCTTTTCCCTCCTTTCTACTCCTTATCCCCCTCTCTCCAACTCCCCCTCTCTCAGTATCTGAGCAGGGTCCCCACCAGCGTAATCTATTGAGGGAGCTACTGAGGGACTATAACCGTATGGAGAGACCTGTTGCCAACGACTCTCTACCACTCACTGTCCGATTCTCCTACACTCTCTTACAAGTCATGAATGTGGTACGCTACCATGTTCTCTTATACATTCATATAAACACACACGCACACACACACACACACACACACACACACACACACACACACACACACACACACACACACACACACACACACACACACACACACACACACACACACACACACACACACACTAATTGAACTGTCTTCATCTTATTCCAGGATGAGAAAAACCAGATCCTCACCACTAATGCCTGGCTTCAGATGGTGAGGATGACCCTGCATGTCTGTGTGTCCATGTTTATGTGTATGTCCATGTCTGTGTGTCCATGTCTGTGTGTCCATGTTTATGTGTGTGTCCATGTCTGTGTGTCCATGTTTATGTGTGTGTCCATGTCTGTGTGTCCATGTCTGTGTGTCCATGTTTATGTGTGTGTCCATGTCTGTGTGTCCATGTTTATGTGTGTCCATGTTTGTGTGTGTCCATGTCTGTGTGTCCATGTCTGTGTGTCCATGTTTATGTGTGTGTCCATGTCTGTGTGTCCATGTCTGTGTGTCCATGTTTATGTGTGTGTCCATGTCTGTGTGTCCATGTTTATGTGTGTCCATGTTTGTGTGTGTCCATGTTTGTGTGTGTCCATGTCTGTGTGTCCATGTTTGTGTGTCCATGTTTGTGTGTGTGTGTGTGTGTGTCCATGTTTATGTGTGTGTCCATGTTTATGTGTGTGTCCATGTTTATGTGTGTGTCCATGTTTATGTGTGTGTCCATGTTTATGTGTGTGCGCTCGCATTTGTGTTTCTCCTTGTCTAACCAGCCCCTGTAACCTTAATAATTTATTGACTGGATTTGTATAGCAATGGTTTGACCACTACCTTCAGTGGAACCAGTCAGAGTACCCTGGAGTGAAAACCCTTCGCTTCACTACTGACCAGGTCTGGATACCTGATATACTACTGTACAACAGGTGTGTAGGACACACACACACACACACACACACACACACACACACACACACACACACACACACACACACACACACACACACACACACACACACACACAGTGGGGAGAACAAGTATTTGATACATTGCCGATTTTGCAGGTTTTCCTACTTACAAAGCATGTAGAGGTCTGTAATTTTTATCATAGGTACACTTCAACTAGCAATAAAATGCTAATTAATTACTTAAAAATCATACAATGTGATTTTCTGGATTTTTGTTTTAGATTCCGTCTCTCACAGTTGAAGTGTACCTATGATAAAAATTACAGACCTCTACATGCTTTGTAAGTAGGAAAACCTGCAAAATCGGCAGTGTTTCAAATACTTATTCTCCCCACTGTATACCTGCTGATCTTTCTTTTTTGTCCTTCTCAGTGCTCATGATAAGTTTGATGCCACCTTTAAGAGCTATGTGCTGGTCAACTCCAGTGGATTCTGTGAGTACCTACCTCCAGGTAAGTCTATAGATCAACCTTCCCCTCTCTCATTTTAGGGATATTCATAGTTTCACATAGACATACCAGTAATGCACTTCTCTCTCAATGTCTGTTTCATCTTCTCCCTTCTCTCACTCCCTCTCTCCTACTCTCTCACCTTCCCCCTCTCTGTCCCAGGTATTTTCAGCAGTGCGTGTAATGTGGACGTGCGTTGGTTTCCATTTGACATCCAACGGTGTGAGCTGAAGTTTGGCTCGTGGACGTTTGACGGCTGGCTGCTGGACCTCCAGATGCAGGAGGCTGACCTGTCAGGATACATGTCCAATGGAGAGTGGGACCTGCTGGGTGAGAGAGTTCTGTCTGCCCATGACCCTCTTGTATCTCTCTCTCCTCCATATTACTTTCTAATCTCTCACTCCCTCTTTCCTACCCCCTCTTGTAGGTGTACCAGGTGATCGTCATGAGATATTTTATGAGTGCTGTACAGAGCCCTACTCTGACGTGACCTTTGTTGTGACCCTACGACGGAGAACTCTGTTCTACGCTCTCAACCTCCTCGTCCCCTGTGTTCTCATCTCCTCCTTGACACTGCTGTTGTTCATACTGCCAGCCCGATCGGGGGAGAAGATCGGTCTGGGTGAGGAAAGGGGGAGGAGGATAAGAGGGGAGATGGAGGACAGGGGGGGGGTATAAGGGAGCAGGGATGGAGACAGGAGAGATGTGGCGGTGAAAAGGGGAGGGCTGAGGCGCTCTCTCCCTCTCTTTCTCTACTCTCTCCTTTCCGCTCTTGTCTCCGTACCTGACCTCTCTCTTTTACTGTTTCTGTGTCAGTAATTCTGCAGTGTTCCAAGAAAAACTCTATTAAATGTCTACAATCAGAAAGACAGAGAGTAGAGGGGAGCGACAGAGATGGAGGGAAAGAAGAGGGGTGGGGACGTGAGGGACAGTGATAGAGGGAGAGAAGAGGGGTGGGATCTGAGGGACAGTGATAGAGGGAGAGAAGAGGGGTGGGATCTGAGGGACAGTGATAGAGGGAGAGAAGGGGGGCAGGGAGGTGAGGGACAGTGATAGAGGGAGAGAAGGGGGGCAAGGAGGTGAGGGACAGTGATAGAGGGAGAGAAGGGGGCAGGGAGGTGAGGGACAGTGATAGAGGGAGAGAAGGGGGGCAGGGAGGTGAGGGACAGTGATAGAGGGAGAGAAGGGGGGCAAGGAGGTGAGGGACAGTGATAGAGGGAGAGAAGGGGGCAGGGAGGTGAGGGACAGTGATAGAGGGAGAAAAGGGGGCAGGGAGGTGAGGGACAGCGATAGAGGGAAAGTAGAGGGGTGGGGAGGTGAGGGACAGTGATAGAGGGAGAGAAGGGGGCAGGGAGGTGAGGGACAGTGATAGAGGGAGAAAAGGGGGCAGGGAGATGAGGGACAGTGATAGATGGAGAGAAGGGGGCAGGGAGGTGAGGGACAGTGATAGAGGGAGAGAAGGGGGCAGGGAGGTGAGGGACAGTGATAGAGGGAGAGAAGGGGGCAGGGAGGTGAGGGACAGTGATAGAGGGAGAGAACGGGTGTGGGTAGGGGAGGGACAGTGATAGAGGGAAAGAAGGGGTGTGGGTAGGGGAGGGGAGGGACAGTGATAGAGGGAGAGAATGGGTGTGGGTAGGGGAGGGACCGTGATAGAGGGAGAGAATGGGTGTGGGTAGGGGAGGGACAGTGATAGAGGGAAAGAAGGGGTGTGGGTAGGGGAGGGGAGGGACAGTGATAGAGGGAGAGAATGGGTGTGGGTAGGGGAGGGACCGTGATAGAGGGAGAGAATGGGTGTGGGTAGGGGAGGGACCGTGATAGAGGGAGAGAACGGGTGTGGGTAGGGGAGGGACAGTGATAGAGGGAAAGAAGGGGTGTGGGTAGGGGAGGGGAGGGACAGTGATAGAGGGAGAGAATGGGTGTGGGTAGGGGAGGGACCGTGATAGAGGGAGAGAATGGGTGTGGGTAGGGGAGGGACCGTGATAGAGGGAGAGAAGGGGTGTGGGTAGGGGAGGGACAGAGATAGAGGGAGAGAAGGGGTGTGGGTAGGGGAGGGACAGAGATGGAGGGAGAGAAGGGGTGTGGGTAGGGGAGGGACAGAGATGGAGGGAGAGAAGGGGTGTGGGTAGGGGAGGGACAGAGATGGAGGGAGAGAAGGGGTGTGGGTAGGGGAGGGACAGAGATGGAGGGAGAGAACGGGTGTGGGTAGGGGAGGGACAGAGATGGAGGGAGAGAACGGGTGTGGGTAGGGGAGGGACAGTGATAGACGGAGAGAAGGGGTGGGGAGGTGAGGGACAGTGAGAGGGAGAGAAGGGGTATGTGTAGGGGAGGGACAGAGATGGAGGGAGAGAAGGGGTGGGGAGGTGAGGGACAGTGAGAGGGAGAGAAGGGGTATGGGTAGGGGAGGCACAGTGATAGAGGGAGAGAAGGGGCAGGGAGGTGAGGGACAGTGATAGAGGGAGAGAACGGGTGTGGGTAGGGGAGGGACAGTGATAGAGGGAAAGAAGGGGTGTGGGTAGGGGAGGGGAGGGACAGTGATAGAGGGAGAGAATGGGTGTGGGTAGGGGAGGGACCGTGATAGAGGGAGAGAAGGGGTGTGGGTAGGGGAGGGACAGAGATAGAGGGAGAGAAGGGGTGTGGGTAGGGGAGGGACAGAGATGGAGGGAGAGAAGGGGTGTGGGTAGGGGAGGGACAGAGATGGAGGGAGAGAAGGGGTGTGGGTAGGGGAGGGACAGAGATGGAGGGAGAGAAGGGGTGTGGGTAGGGGAGGGACAGAGATGGAGGGAGAGAACAGGTGTGGGTAGGGGAGGGACAGAGATAGAGGGAGAGAAGGGGTGGGGAGGTGAGGGACAGTGAGAGGGAGAGAAGGGGTATGGGTAGGGGAGGGACAGTGATAGACGGAGAGAAGGGGTGGGGAGGTGAGGGACAGTGAGAGGGAGAGAAGGGGTATGTGTAGGGGAGGGACAGAGATGGAGGGAGAGAAGGGGTGGGGAGGTGAGGGACAGTGAGAGGGAGAGAAGGGGTATGGGTAGGGGAGGCACAGTGATAGAGGGAGAGAAGGGGGCAGGGAGGTGAGGGACAGTGATAGAGGGAGAGAACGGGTGTGGGTAGGGGAGGGACAGTGATAGAGGGAAAGAAGGGGTGTGGGTAGGGGAGGGGAGGGACAGTGATAGAGGGAGAGAATGGGTGTGGGTAGGGGAGGGACCGTGATAGAGGGAGAGAAGGGGTGTGGGTAGGGGAGGGACAGAGATAGAGGGAGAGAAGGGGTGTGGGTAGGGGAGGGACAGAGATGGAGGGAGAGAAGGGGTGTGGGTAGGGGAGGGACAGAGATGGAGGGAGAGAAGGGGTGTGGGTAGGGGAGGGACAGAGATGGAGGGAGAGAAGGGGTGTGGGTAGGGGAGGGACAGAGATGGAGGGAGAGAAGGGGTGTGGGTAGGGGAGGGACAGAGATGGAGGGAGAGAAGGGGTGTGGGTAGGGGAGGGACAGAGATGGAGGGAGAGAACAGGTGTGGGTAGGGGAGGGACAGAGATAGAGGGAGAGAAGGGGTGGGGAGGTGAGGGACAGTGAGAGGGAGAGAAGGGGTATGGGTAGGGGAGGGACAGTGATAGACGGAGAGAAGGGGTGGGGAGGTGAGGGACAGTGAGAGGGAGAGAAGGGGTATGTGTAGGGGAGGGACAGAGATGGAGGGAGAGAAGGGGTGGGGAGGTGAGGGACAGTGAGAGGGAGAGAAGGGGTATGGGTAGGGGAGGCACAGTGATAGAGGGAGAGAAGGGGGCAGGGAGGTGAGGGACAGTGATAGAGGGAGAGAACGGGTGTGGGTAGGGGAGGGACAGTGATAGAGGGAAAGAAGGGGTGTGGGTAGGGGAGGGGAGGGACAGTGATAGAGGGAGAGAATGGGTGTGGGTAGGGGAGGGACCGTGATAGAGGGAGAGAAGGGGTGTGGGTAGGGGAGGGACAGAGATAGAGGGAGAGAAGGGGTGTGGGTAGGGGAGGGACAGAGATGGAGGGAGAGAAGGGGTGTGGGTAGGGGAGGGACAGAGATGGAGGGAGAGAAGGGGTGTGGGTAGGGGAGGGACAGAGATGGAGGGAGAGAAGGGGTGTGGGTAGGGGAGGGACAGAGATGGAGGGAGAGAACGGGTGTGGGTAGGGGAGGGACAGAGATAGAGGGAGAGAAGGGGTGGGGAGGTGAGGGACAGTGAGAGGGAGAGAAGGGGTATGGGTAGGGGAGGGACAGTGATAGAGGGAAAGTAGAGGGGTGGGGAGATGGAGGACAGTGATAGAGGGAAAGAAGGGGCGGGGATCTGAGGGACAGTGATAGAGGGAGAGAAGGGGCGGGGATCTGAGGGACAGTGATAGAGGGAGAGAAGAGGGTGGGGAGATGGAGGACAGTGATAGAGGGAGAGAGAAGGAGAGTGTGGAGGGGAAGGACAGAGATGGGGGAGAGATGGATGGGTGGGGTGAGTTGGCAGAGAGATGGAGAATTGTACTAAATCAAATCAAATCACATTTTCTTTGTCACATACACATGGTTAGCAGATGTTAATGCGAGTGTAGCGAAATGCTTGTGCTTCTAGTTCCGACAATGCAGTAATAACCAACAAGTAATCTAGCTAACAATTCCAAAACTACTACCTTATAGACACAAGTGTAAGGGGATAAGAATATGTACATAAAGATATATGAGTGAGTGATGGTACAGAGCGGCACAGGCAAGATACAGTAGATGGTATTGAGTGCAGTATATACATATGAGATGAGTATGTCAACAAAGTGGCATAGTTAGTGGCTAGTGATACATGCAGTAGATGATATAGAGTACAGTATATACATATACATATGAGATGAATAATGTAGGGTATGTAAACATTATATTAGGTAGCATTGTTTAAAGTGGCTAGTGATATATTTTACATAATTTCCCATCAATTCCCATTATTAAAGTGGCTGGAGTTGAGTCAGTGTGTTGGCAGCAGCCACTCCATGTTAGTGGTGGCTGTTTAACAGTCTGATGGCCTTGAGATAGAAGCTGTTTTTCAGTCTCTCGGTCCCAGCTTTGATGCACCTGTACTGACCTCGTCTTCTGGATGATAGCGGGGTGAACAGGCAGTGGCTCGGGTGGTTGTTGTCCTTGATGATCTTTATGGCCTTCCTGTGACATCGGGTGGTGTAGGTGTCCTGGAGGGCAGGTAGTTTGCCCCCGGTGATGCGTTGTGCAGACCTCACTACCCTCTGGAGAGCCTTACGGTTGTGGGCGGAGCAGTTGCCGTACCAGGCGGTGATACAGCCCGACAGGATGCTCTCGATTGTGCATCTGTAGAAGTTTGTGAGTGCTTTTGGTGACAAGCCGAATTTCTTCAGCCTCCTGAGGTTGAAGAGGCGCTGCTGCGCCTTCTTCACAATGCTGTCTGTGTGGGTGGACCAATTCAGTTTGTCTGTGATGTGTACGCCGAGGAACTTAAAACTTACTACCCTCTCCACTACTGTCCCATCAATGTGGATAGGGGGGTGTTCCCTCTGCTGTTTCCTGAAGTCCACAATCATCTCCTTAGTTTTGTTGACGTTGCGTGTGAGGTTATTTTCCTGACACCCCACTCCGAGGGCCCTCACCTCCTCCCTGTAGGCCGTCTCGTCGTTGTTGGTAATCAAGCCTACCACTGTTGTGTCGTCCGCAAACTTGATGATTGAGTTGGAGGCGTGCGTGGCCACGCAGTCGTGGGTGAACAGGGACTACAGGAGAGGGCTCAGAACGCACCCTTGTGGGGCCCCAGTGTTGAGGATCAGCGGGGTGGAGATGTTGTTGCCTACCCTCACCACCTGGGGGCGACCCGTCAGGAAGTCCAGTACCCAGTTGCACAGGGCGGGGTCGAGACCCAGGGTCTCGAGCTTGATGACGAGCTTGGAGGGCACTATGGTGTTAAATGCCGAGCTGTAGTCGATGAACAGCATTCTCACATAGGTATTCCTCTTGTCCAGATGGGTTAGGGCAGTGTGCAGTGTGGTTGAGATTGCATCGTCTATGGACCTATTTGGGCGGTAAGCAAATTGGAGTGGGTCTAGGGTGTCAGGTAGGGTGGAGGTGATATGGTCCTTGACTAGTCTCTCAAAGCACTTCATGATGATGGAAGTGAGTGCTACTCAGTTACCTTAGCTTTCTTGGGAACAGGAACAATGGTGGCCCTCTTGAAGCATGTGGGAACAACAGACTGGGATAGGGATTGATTGAATATGTCCGTAAACACACCAGCCAGCTGGTCTGCGCATGCTCTGAGGGCGCGGCTGGGGATGCCGTGGTTGACAGTTTAAATATTTTCCTCACGTCGGCTGCAGTGAAGGAGAGTCCGCATGTTTTAGTTGCGGGCCGTGTCAGTGGCACTGTATTGTCCTCAAAGCGGGCAAAAAAGTGATTTAGTCTGCCTGGGAGCAAGACATCCTGGTCCGTGACTGGGCTGGTTTTCTTTTTGTAATCCGTGATTGACTGTAGACCCTGCCACATACCTCTTGTGTCTGAGCCGTTGAATTGAGATTCTACTTTGTCTCTATACTGACGCTTAGCTTGTTTGATTGCCTTGCGGAGGGAATAGTTTGTATTCGGTCATGTTTCCGGTCACCTTGCCCTGATTAAAAGCAGTGGTTCGGGCTTTCAGTTTCAAGCGAATGCTGCCATCAATCCACGGTTTCTGGTTTGGGAATGTTTTAATCGTTGCTATGGGAATGCCATCTTCAACGCACGTTCTAATGAACTCTCTCACCGAATCAGCGTATTCGTCAATGTTGTTGTCTGACGCAATACGAAACATATCCCAGTCCACGTGATGGAAGCAGTCTTGGAGTGTGGAATCAGATTGGTCGGACCAGCGTTGAACAGACCTCAGCGCGGGAGCTTCTTGTTTTAGTTTCTATCTGTAGGCAGGGATCAACAAAATGGAGTCGTGGTCAGCTTTTCCGAAAGGAGGGCGGGGCAGGGCCTTATATGCATCGCGGAAGTTAGAATAGCAGTGATCCAAGGTTTTTCCAGCCCTGGTTGCACAATCGATATGGTGATAAAATTTAGGGAGTCTTGTTTTCAGATTAGCCTTGTTAAAATCCCCAGCTACAATGAATGCAGCCTCCGGATAAATGGATTCCAGTTTGCAAAGAGTCAAATAAAGTTCGTTCAGAGCCATCGATGTGTCTGCTTGGGGGGGGGGGGGGGGGGGGGGGGGGGAATATATACGGCTGTGATTATAATCGAAGAGAATTCCCTTGGAAGATAATGTGGTCGACATTTGATTGTGAGGAATTCTAAATCAGGTGAACAGAAGGACTTGAGTACCTGTATGTTGTTATGATCACACCACGTCACGTTAACCATAAAGCATACGCCCCCGCCCCTCTTCTTACCAGAAAGATGTTTGTTTCTGTCGGCGCGATGCGTGGAGAAACCCGCTGGCTGCACCGATTCCGATAGCGTCTCTCCAGTGAGCCATGTTTCCGTGAAGCAAAGAACGTTACAGTCTCTGATGTCCCTCTGGAATGCTACCCTTGCTCGGATTTCATCAACCTTGTTGTCAATAGACTGGACATTGGCGAGAAGAATGCTAGGGAGTGGTGCACGATGTGCCCGTCTCCGGAGTCGGACCAGAAGACCGCTCCGTTTCCCCCTTTTACGAAGTCGTTTTTTTGGGTCGCCGGCTGGGATCCATTCCGTTGTCCTGGGTGAAAGGCAGTACACAGGATCCGCTTCGCGAAAGTCATATTCTTGGTCGTACTGATGGTGAGTTGACGCTGCTCTTATATTCAGTAGTTATTCTCGACTGTATGTAATGAAACCTAAGATGACCTGGGGTACTAATGTAAGAAATAACACCATCTCTGTCGGCGCCGGAAGTTGACAACCGACAAGTATTGCTGTATTTCCCAGTGTAATAATATCATTTTCCCCATCTCTCTCTTCAGGCATTACAGTTCTTCTCTCTCTGACTGTCTTCATGTTGCTGGTGGCTGAGATTATGCCAGCTACCTCAGACTCCATACCACTGATAGGTAAGTAACTGTGTGTGTGTATGCAAGTGTGTGCGCATGCCTGGTGTGCTTACGCATTTAACTAGCCTGCTAATATATACAGTGACTTCGGAAAGTATTCAGACCCCTTGAATTTTTCCACGAAAGTATGAAATAGTTTTTTCCACTCATCAATTTACACACAATGACAAAGCTAAAACAGGTTTTTAGAAATGTTTGCTAATTTATAAATATCAAATTTACATAAGTATTCAGACCCTTTACTCAGTACTTTGTTGAAGCACCTTTGGCAGCGATTCTACATTGAGTCTTGGGTATGACACTACGAGCTTGGCACAGCTGTATTTGGGGAGTTTCTCCCATTCTTCTCTGCAGATCATCTCAAGCTCTGTCAGGTTGGATGGGGAGCGTTGTTGCACAGCTATTTCCAGGTCTCTCCAGAGATGTTCGATCGGGATCAAGTCCGGGCTCTGGCTGGGCCACTCAAGGACATTCAGAGACTTGCCCTAAAGCCACTCCTAATTGCTCGCACCTGTGGACTTATGAAGGCTTCCTGGCAGAGCGCAGCCCTGACCCTGTTGGTGCTTCCCCCTGGGGATGGAGTGTGGAAGTGGTAGTGCCTAATCATGCTCCTAAGACCTAATCTACGGAACCTATTCCATTACAGTGTGTATAATACTGTGTCTCCATCCTAGGTCAGTATTTTGTGAGTACCATGGTTACCGTAGGGATGTCAGTGGTGGCGACTGTAGTTGTACTTCAGTACCATCACCACGACCCCAACAGTGGAGACATGCCTCAATGGGTGAGGCTCTCTGTCTGTCTACTGATTATGACGTGTGTCTGTGACTGTCTGTGTGTGTGTTCATCTCATATATGTGAATGTCTGGACCTTGTGTGTGTCCTGTCCTTTTCTATCAGGTGCAGTTTGTTCTGCTGCAGTACATTCCCTGGTTCCTCTTATCTATGTGTGTGTGTCCTCTCCCTATCTCTGTTTCTTCTGCCACAATGGGTCTCTGGATCCTCTTGCCTACTCTCTCTCTGTGTGTGTCTCTCAGGTTGAGTTGGTTCTACTCCAGTGGGTTCCCTGGTTTCTGAGGATGAAGCGTCCAGGAGAGTGGGGTGAGCTCACACCCCACCACAGCCCCTCCAACCCCCAGACCAAGACCTGCTTCTTTCCCCCTACCACCACCACCACCACCACCACCACCACCACCACCACCCCAGCCCCCTCCACCCTCCCCCAGAGCCTCACCTCTCTGCAGGCCAGTCTAAGCCAGCTCAGTCAGCCCCTACCACACCCACCGTCCAACCCAACCCTCCAGTCCTATCCCAACCATAACCCAAACCTCCAGCCTAATATCCACCCTACCCCAAATCTCCCCTCCACCCCCCACCCCCACCCCCACCCCCACCCTCACCCCCACCCTCAGCCAAATGGACACCGGCCCTACATTGGCTTCCAGAATCCTATTGAACCAGACCCTGCTGTCACCTGGAGAGGAGGAGGAGGAAGGGGTTCTGACACCCCAATCCTCCACCACCACCCACCCTCCTCCACAATGTTTGGTAGCCCCCCTCCACAACCCCCCACATCTCTGGACCCTGACCCCTCAGGCTCCAGCTGTGTGGAGGCTGGGGCTGGAGCAGTCGAAGCGGGTACTTGCCATGCCCAGGCCAGGGTGTTCCAGGCTGGGTTAGTGGAGGCCCAGCTCCAGGCTCTGCTGGAGGAAGTGCAGTTCCTGGCCAATCGTTTCCGTGAGCAGGACCGCAGGGTGAGCGTGGCGGAGAAGTGGCAGTTTGCAGCGGCGGTCATCGACCGTCTGTGTCTGGTGGGGTTCAGTGTGTTCAACATCATTTGTACCATCACCATCCTCATGGCCGCACCCAACTTTGTGGAGGCCGCCTCCAAGGACTTCTTCTGAGAAGGAGAGAGGGGGAGGAGGAGAGGGGGGGAGAGGGGAAGAGGAGAAAGGGGGGAGAGGATAGATGGGGAAGAGTATAGAGGGGGAAGAGAGAGGGGGAGGATAGAGGGGGAAGAGGAGAGAAGGGGAAGAAGAGAGAGGGGGAAGAAGAGAGAGGGAGAGGAGGAGAGAGGGGGAAGAGGAGAGAGGGGGAAGAGGAGAGAAGGGGAAGAGGAGAGAAGGGGAAGAGGAGAGAGGGGGAAGAGGAGGAGAGAGGGGGAAGAGGAGGGAGGGGGAAGAGGAGAGAAGGGGAAGAAGAGAGAGGGGGAGGAGGAGAGGGGGAGAGAGGGAAGAGGAGAGGGGGAGAAGGGGAAGAGGAAAGAGGGGGAGGAGAGAGGGGGAGGAGGAGAGAGGGGGACGAGGAGAAAGGGGGAGAGGATAGATGGGGAAGAGGAGAGAAGGGGAAGAAGAGAGAGGGGGAAGAAGAGAGAGGGGAAGAGGAGAGAGGGGAAGAGGAGAGAGGGGGAAGAGGAGAGAGGGGGAAGAGGAGAGAAGGGGAAGAGGAGAGAGGGGGAAGAGTAGAGAGGGGGAAGAGGAGAGAAGGGGAAGAGGAGAGAAGGGGAAGAGGAGAGAAGGGGAAGAAGAGAGAGGGGGAAGAAGAGAGAGGGGGAAGAGGAGAGAGGGGGAAGAGGAGAGAGGGGGAAGAGGAGAGAAGGGGAAGAGAAGAGAGGGGGAAGAGGAGAGAGGGGAAGAGGAGAGAAGGGGAAGAGGAGAGAAGGGGAAGAAGAGAGAGGGGAAGAGGAGGAGAGAGGGGGAAGAGGAGAGAGGGGGAAGAGGAGGGAGGGGGAAGAGGAGAGAAGGGGAAGAAGAGAGAGGGGGAGGAGGAGAGAGGGGGAAGAGGAGAGAAGGGGAAGAGGAGAGAAGGGGAAGAAGAGAGAGCGGGAGGAGGAGGGAGGGGGAAGAGGAGGGAGGAGAGGACCGTTGCTATCTTAATGGACTATGGCTGTACAGACTTACCATGTGGAAACTGGACAGTCACTTGAGTTTCTTGTCACCTCATCATGTTACAAAAAGTGAACTTGTGATTCTACATGGTGGAACTGTTTTAAATACTGCTGTTCATCTGAACTTTGTGGCTATGGATAAGAGTGTCACCTTAATGATTAAAACGTCAGTATAAATCAGATATGTGGCCTGCCCAAATTCAAAGTGCTTACTGTGCAATTCTTCTGTCTTCTGGGTCTTCATGCCCAGTTTGGCTAATGTAGGGAGTTATGTGTCCAATCCTTCACTGATGATGATGTTATTGTCCTTTGGCCATGTGTTAATAAATGTGATATGATGGTGGGAATTGGACAGAGTGATCCGAGCTCAAACTGGGCAGGCCTCAGCTCAGCACTGCTGCAGCCAAAAGACCCACTCACAAACGTGTGAATTATTCACAAAAAAACATGTTGATTTTGGCACCTGATTCTGGCAAGAGAAACTTTCTCTGTTCTCTCTCTCTCGCTCACTGTCACTTTCAAATAATACTTTTAATAAATAAAACATAACTGGTTGTTGAGAGACTGTCTGGAGGAACTACAATAGGTGTCAGTCTACGTTTTGCATCTCAAAATAAATAATCTTATTTTCTACTTTTCTATGTCTTTTCTGGACAGTCTCCCTCCGATCGAAGACGCAGAGACAGAGAGTAGTTAACAGAGACAGAGAGTAGTTAACAGAGACAGAGAGTAGTTAACAGAGACGCAGAGACAGAGAGTAGTTAACAGAGACAGAGAGTAGTTAACATAGACGCAGAGACAGAGAGTAGTTAACAGAGACAAAGAGTAGTTAACAGAGACAGAGAGTAGTTAACAGAGACAGAGAGTAGTTAACAGAGGGAGAGACGCAGAGACAGAGAGTAATTAACAGAGACGCAGAGACAGAGAGTAGTTAACAGAGACGCAGAGACATAGAGTAGTTAACAGAGGGAGAGACGCAGAGACAGAGTAATTAACAGAGACGCAGAGACAGAGAGTAGTTAACAGAGACGCAGAGACAGAGAGTAGTTAACAGAGGGAGACACGCAGAGACAGAGAGTAATTAACAGAGACGCAGAGACAGAGAGTAGTTAACAGAGACGCAGAGTAGTTAACAGAGACGCAGAGACAGAGAGTAGTTAACAGAGACACAGAGACAGAGAGTAATTAACAGAGACGCAGAGACAGAGAGTAGTTAACAGAGACGCAGAGACAGAGAGTAGTTAACAGAGGGAGAGACGCAGAGACAGAGAGTAATTAACAGAGACGCAGAGACAGAGAGTAGTTAACAGAGGGAGAGACGCAGAGACAGAGAGTAATTAACAGAGACGCAGAGACAGAGTAGTTAACAGAGACGCAGAGACAGAGAGTAGTTAACAGAGACAGAGAGTAGTTAACAGAGGGAGAGACGCAGAGACAGAGAGTAATTAACAGAGACGCAGAGACAGAGAGTAGTTAACAGAGACGCAGAGACAGAGAGTAGTTAACAGAGACACAGAGACAGAGAGTAGTTAACAGAGACGCAGAGACAGAGAGTAGTTAACAGAGATGCAGAGTAGTTAACAGAGACGCAGAGTAGTTAACAGAGACGCAGAGACAGAGAGTAGTTAACAGAGACGCAGAGACAGAGAGTAGTTAACAGAGACGCAGAGACAGAGAGTAGTTAACAGAGACAGAAAGTAGTTAAGAGGGAGAGACGCAGAGACAGAGAGTAGTTAACAGATACGCAGAGACAGAGAGTAGTTAAGAGACGCAGAGTAGTTAACAGAGACGCAGAGACAGAGAGTAGTTAACAGAGGGAGAGACGCAGAGACAGAGAGTAGTTAACAGAGACGCAGAGACAGAGAGTAGTTAACAGAGACGCAGAGACAGAGAGTAGTTAACAGAGACGCAGAGAAGTTAGAGACAGAGAGTAGTTAACAGAGGGAGAGACGCAGAGACAGAGAGTAGTTAACAGAGACGCAGAGACAGAGAGTAGTTAACAGAGACAGAGAGTAGTTAACAGAGACGCAGAGACAGAGAGTAGTTAACAGAGACAGAGAGTAGTTCACAGAGACAGAGAGTAGTTAACAGAGACAGAGAGTAGTTAACAGAGACGCAGAGACAGAGAGTAGTTAACAGAGACGCAGAGACAGAGAGTAGTTAACAGAAACAGAGAGTAGTTAAACGAGACAGAGAGTAGTTAACAGAGACGCAGAGACAGAGAGTAGTTAACAGAGGGAGAGACGCAGAGACAGAGAGTAGTTAACAGAGACGCAGAGGGAGAGGTGGAGGAAGGGAAGGAGAGGGAGAGACGCAGAGACAGAGAGTAGTTAACAGAGACGCAGAGACAGAGAGTAGTTAACAGAGGGAGAGACGCAGAGACAGAGAGTAGTTAACATAGACGCAGAGACAGAGAGTAGTTAACAGAGACAGAGAGTAGTTAACAGAGACAGAGAGTAGTTAACAGAGACAGAGAGTAGTTAACAGAGGGAGAGACGCAGAGACAGAGAGTAATTAACAGAGACGCAGAGACAGAGAGTAGTTAACAGAGACGCAGAGACATAGAGTAGTTAACAGAGGGAGAGACGCAGAGACAGAGTAATTAACAGAGACGCAGAGACAGAGAGTAGTTAACAGAGACGCAGAGACAGAGAGTAGTTAACAGAGGGAGACACGCAGAGACAGAGAGTAATTAACAGAGACGGCAGAGACAGAGAGTAGTTAACAGAGACGCAGAGTAGTTAACAGAGACGCAGAGACAGAGAGTAGTTAATAGAGACACAGAGACAGAGAGTAATTAACAGAGACGCAGAGACAGAGAGTAGTTAACAGAGACGCAGAGACAGAGAGTAGTTAACAGAGGGAGAGACGCAGAGACAGAGAGTAATTAACAGAGACGCAGAGACAGAGAGTAGTTAACAGAGGGAGAGACGCAGAGACAGAGAGTAGTTAACAGAGACGCAGAGACAGAGAGTAGTTAACAGAGACAGAGAGTAGTTAACAGAGGGAGAGACGCAGAGACAGAGAGTAATTAACAGAGACGCAGAGACAGAGAGTAGTTAACAGAGACGCAGAGACAGAGAGTAGTTAACAGAGACACAGAGACAGAGAGTAGTTAACAGAGACGCAGAGACAGAGAGTAGTTAACAGAGATGCAGAGTAGTTAACAGAGACGCAGAGTAGTTAACAGAGACGCAGAGACAGAGAGTAGTTAACAGAGACGCAGAGACAGAGAGTAGTTAACAGAGACGCAGAGACAGAAAGTAGTTAAGAGGGAGAGACGCAGAGACAGAGAGTAGTTAACAGATACGCAGAGACAGAGAGTAGTTAAGAGACGCAGAGTAGTTAACAGAGACGCAGAGACAGAGAGTAGTTAACAGAGGGAGAGACGCAGAGACAGAGAGTAGTTAACAGAGACGCAGAGACAGAGAGTAGTTAACAGAGACGCAGAGACAGAGAGTAGTTAACAGAGACGCAGAGAAGTTAGAGACAGAGAGTAGTTAACAGAGGGAGAGACGCAGAGACAGAGAGTAGTTAACAGAGACGCAGAGACAGAGAGTAGTTAACAGAGACAGAGAGTAGTTAACAGAGACAGAGAGTAGTTAACAGAGACAGAGAGTAGTTAACAGAGACGCAGAGACAGAGAGTAGTTAACAGAGACGCAGAGACAGAGAGTAGTTAACAGAAACAGAGAGTAGTTAAACGAGACAGAGAGTAGTTAACAGAGACGCAGAGGACAGAGAGTAGTTAACAGAGGGAGAGACGCATAGACAGAGAGTAGTTAACAGAGACGCAGAGGGAGAGTAGTTAACAGAGACGCAGAGACAGAGAGTAGTTAACAGAGACGCAGAGACAGAGAGTAGTTAACAGAGACACAGAGACAGAGAGTAGTTAACAGAGACGCAGAGACAGAGAGTAGTTAACAGAGATGCAGAGTAGTTAACAGAGACGCAGAGTAGTTAACAGAGACGCAGAGACAGAGAGTAGTTAACAGAGACGCAGAGACAGAGAGTAGTTAACAGAGACGCAGAGACAGAGAGTAGTTAACAGAGACGCAGAGACAGAAAGTAGTTAAGAGGGAGAGACGCAGAGACAGAGAGTAGTTAACAGATACGCAGAGACAGAGAGTAGTTAAGAGACGCAGAGTAGTTAACAGAGACGCAGAGACAGAGAGTAGTTAACAGAGGGAGAGACGCAGAGACAGAGAGTAGTTAACAGAGACGCAGAGACAGAGAGTAGTTAACAGAGACGCAGAGACAGAGAGTAGTTAACAGAGACAGAGAGTAGTTCACAGAGGACAGAGAGTAGTTAACAGAGACAGAGAGTAGTTAACAGAGACGCAGAGACAGAGAGTAGTTAACAGAGACGCAGAGACAGAGAGTAGTTAACAGAAACAGAGAGTAGTTAAACGAGACAGAGAGTAGTTAACAGAGACGCAGAGACAGAGAGTAGTTAACAGAGGGAGAGACGCAGAGACAGAGAGTAGTTAACAGAGACGCAGAGGGAGAGGTGGAGGAAGGGAAGGAGAGGGAGAGACGCAGAGACAGAGAGTAGTTAACAGAGACGCAGAGACAGAGAGTAGTTAACAGAGACAGAGAGTAGTTAACAGAGACAGAGAGTAGTTAACAGAGACAGAGAGTAGTTAACAGAGACAGAGAGTAGTTAACAGAGGGAGAGACGCAGAGACAGAGAGTAATTAACAGAGACGCAGAGACAGAGAGTAGTTAACAGAGACGCAGAGACATAGAGTAGTTAACAGAGGGAGAGACGCAGAGACAGAGTAATTAACAGAGACGCAGAGACAGAGAGTAGTTAACAGAGACGCAGAGACAGAGAGTAGTTAACAGAGGGAGACACGCAGAGACAGAGAGTAATTAACAGAGACGCAGAGACAGAGAGTAGTTAACAGAGACGCAGAGTAGTTAACAGAGACGCAGAGACAGAGAGTAGTTAACAGAGACACAGAGACAGAGAGTAATTAACAGAGACGCAGAGACAGAGAGTAGTTAACAGAGACGCAGAGACAGAGAGTAGTTAACAGAGGGAGAGACGCAGAGACAGAGAGTAATTAACAGAGACGCAGAGACAGAGAGTAGTTAACAGAGGGAGAGACGCAGAGACAGAGAGTAATTAACAGAGACGCAGAGACAGAGAGTAGTTAACAGAGACGCAGAGACAGAGAGTAGTTAACAGAGACAGAGAGTAGTTAACAGAGGGAGAGACGCAGAGACAGAGAGTAATTAACAGAGACGCAGAGACAGAGAGTAGTTAACAGAGACGCAGAGACAGAGAGTAGTTAACAGAGACACAGAGACAGAGAGTAGTTAACAGAGACGCAGAGACAGAGAGTAGTTAACAGAGATGCAGAGTAGTTAACAGAGACGCAGAGTAGTTAACAGAGACGCAGAGACAGAGAGTAGTTAACAGAGACGCAGAGACAGAGAGTAGTTAACAGAGACGCAGAGACAGAGAGTAGTTAACAGAGACGCAGAGACAGAAAGTAGTTAAGAGGGAGAGACGCAGAGACAGAGAGTAGTTAACAGATACGCAGAGACAGAGAGTAGTTAAGAGACGCAGAGTAGTTAACAGAGACGCAGAGACAGAGAGTAGTTAACAGAGGGAGAGACGCAGAGACAGAGAGTAGTTAACAGAGACGCAGAGACAGAGAGTAGTTAACAGAGACGCAGAGACAGAGAGTAGTTAACAGAGACGCAGAGAAGTTAGAGACAGAGAGTAGTTAACAGAGGGAGAGACGCAGAGACAGAGAGTAGTTAACAGAGACGCAGAGACAGAGAGTAGTTAACAGAGACAGAGAGTAGTTAACAGAGACGCAGAGACAGAGAGTAGTTAACAGAGACAGAGAGTAGTTCACAGAGACAGAGAGTAGTTAACAGAGACAGAGAGTAGTTAACAGAGACGCAGAGACAGAGAGTAGTTAACAGAGACGCAGAGACAGAGAGTAGTTAACAGAAACAGAGAGTAGTTAAACGAGACAGAGAGTAGTTAACAGAGACGCAGAGACAGAGAGTAGTTAACAGAGGGAGAGACGCAGAGACAGAGAGTAGTTAACAGAGACGCAGAGGGAGAGGTGGAGGAAGGGAAGGAGAGGGAGAGACGCAGAGACAGAGAGTAGTTAACAGAGACGCAGAGACAGAGAGTAGTTAACAGAGGGAGAGACGCAGAGACAGAGAGTAGTTAACAGAGACGCAGAGACAGAGTAGTTAACAGAGACAGAGAGTAGTTAACAGAGACAGAGAGTAGTTAACAGAGACAGAGAGTAGTTAACAGAGACAGAGAGTAGTTAACAGAGACAGAGAGTAGTTAACAGAGACGCAGAGTATTTAACAGAGACGCAGAGACAGAGAGTAGTTAACAGAGGGAGAGACAGAGAGTAGTTAACAGAGACGCAGAGACAGAGAGTAATTAACAGAGACGCAGAGACAGAGAGTAATTAACAGAGACGCAGAGACAGAGAGTAGTTAACAGAGACGCAGAAGACAGAGAGTAGTTAACAGAGACGCAGAGACAGAGAGTAGTTAACAGAGGGAGAGACGCAGAGACAGAGAGTAGTTAATTAACAGAGACGCAGAGACAGAGAGTAGTTAACAGAGACGCAGTGATAGAGAGTAGTTAACAGAGACGCAGAGACAGAGAGTAATTAACAGAGACGCAGAGACAGAGAGTAATTAACAGAGACGCAGAGACAGAGAGTAGTTAACAGAGGGAGAGACGCAGAGACAGAGAGTAGTTAACAGAGACGCAGAGACAGAGAGTAGTTAACAGAGACGCAGAGACAGAAAGTAGTTAAGAGGGAGAGACGCAGAGACAGAGAGTAGTTAACATAGACGCAGAGACAGAGAGTAGTTAACAGAGGGAGGGACGCAGAGACAGAGAGTAGTTAACAGAGACGCAGAGACAGAGAGTAGTTAACAGAGGGAGAGACGCAGAGACAGAGAGTAGTTAACAGAGACAGAGAGTAGTTAACAGAGACGCAGAGGGAGAGGTGGAGGAAGGGAAGGAGACGGAGAGATGCAGAGACAAGAGAGTAGTTAACAGGGATGCAGAGGGAGAGAGTAGTTAACAGAGACGCAGAGACAGAGAGTAGTTAACAGAGACGCAGAGACAGAGAGTAGTTAACAGAGACGCAGAGACAGAGAGTAGTTAACAGAGGGAGGGACGCAGAGACAGAGAGTAGTTAGCAGAGACGCAGAGACAGAGAGTAGTTAACAGAGGGAGGGACGCAGAGACAGAGAGTAGTTAACAGAGACGCAGAGACAGAGAGTAGTTAACAGAGGGAGGGACGCAGAGACAGAGAGTAGTTAACAGAGACGCAGAGACAGAGAGTAGTTAACAGAGACGCAGAGACAGAGAGTAGTTAACAGAGACGCAGAGACAGAAAGTAGTTAACAGATACGCAGAGACAGAGAGTAGTTAACAGAGACGCAGAGACAGAGAGTAGTTAACAGAGGGAGAGACGCAGAGACAGAGAGTAGTTAACAGAGACAGAGAGTAGTTAACAGAGACGCAGAGGGAGAGGTGGAGGAAGGGAAGGAGACGGAGAGATGCAGAGACAGAGAGTAGTTAACAGGGATGCAGAGGGAGAGAGTAGTTAACAGAGACGCAGAGGGAGAGGTGGAGGAAGGGAAGGAGAGGGAGAGAGTAGTTAACAGAGACGCAGAGGGAGAGGTGGAGGAAGGGAAGGAGAGGGAGAGAGTAGTTAACAGAGATGCAGAGACAGAGAGTAGTTAACAGGGATGCAGAGGGAGAGAGTAGTTAACAGGGACGCAGAGGGAGAGAGTAGTTAACAGGGACGCAGAGGGAGAGGTTGGGGGAAGGGAAGGAGAGGGAGAGATGCAGAGACAGAGAGTAGTTAACAGAGACGCAGAGGGAGAGAGTAGTTAACAGAGGGAGAGACGCAGAGACAGAGATAGTTAACAGAGACAGAGAGTAGTTAACAGAGACAGAGAGTAGTTAACAGAGACGCAGAGTAGTTAACAGAGACGCAGAGTAGTTAACAGAGACGCAGAGACAGAGAGTAGTTAACAGAGACGCAGAGTAGTTAACAGAGACGCAGAGACAGAGAGTAGTTAACAGAGGGAGAGACGCAGAGACAGAGAGTAGTTAACAGAGACAGAGAGTAGTTAACAGAGACGCAGAGACAGAGAGTAGTTAACAGAGACGCAGAGTAGTTAACAGAGACGCAGAGACAGAGAGTAGTTAACAGAGGGAGAGACGCAGAGACAGAGAGTAGTTAACAGAGACGCAGAGACAGAGAGTAGTTAACAGAGACGCAGAGACAGAGAGTAGTTAACAGAGACGCAGAGTAGTTAACAGAGACGCAGAGACAGAGAGTAGTTAACAGAGGGAGAGACGCAGAGACAGAGAGTAGTTAACAGAGACGCAGAGAGAGAGGTGGAGGAAGGGAAGGAGAGGGAGAGACGCAGAGACAGAGAGTAGTTAACAGAGACGCAGAGACCGAGAGTAGTTAGAGACGCAGAGACAGAGAGTAGTTAACAGAGACGCAGAGACAGAGAGTAGTTAAGAGACAGAGAGTAGTTAACAGAGACGCAGAGACAGAGAGTAGTTAACAGAGACGCAGAGACAGAGAGTAGTTAACAGAAACAGAGAGTAGTTAAACGAGACAGAGAGTAGTTAACAGAGACGCAGAGACAGAGAGTAGTTAACAGAGGGAGAGACGCAGAGACAGAGAGTAGTTAACAGAGACGCAGAGGGAGAGGTGGAGGAAGGGAAGGAGAGGGAGAGACGCAGAGACAGAGAGTAGTTAACAGAGGGAGAGACGCAGAGACAGAGAGTAGTTAACAGAGACGCAGAGACAGAGTAGTTAACAGAGACAGAGAGTAGTTGACAGAGACAGAGAGTAGTTAACAGAGACAGAGAGTAGTTAACAGAGACAGAGAGTAGTTAACAGAGACGCAGAGTATTTAACAGAGACGTAGAGACAGAGAGTAGTTAACAGAGGGAGAGACAGAGAGTAGTTAACAGAGACGCAGAGACAGAGAGTAATTAACAGAGACGCAGAGACAGAGAGTAATTAACAGAGACGCAGAGACAGAGAGTAGTTAACAGAGACGCAGAGATAGAGAGTAGTTAACAGAGACGCAGAGACAGAGAGTAGTTAACAGAGGGAGAGACGCAGAGACAGAGAGTAGTTAACAGAGACGCAGAGACAGAGAGTAGTTAACAGAGACGCAGAGACAGAGAGTAGTTAACAGAGGGAGGGACGCAGAGACAGAGAGTAGTTAACAGAGACGCAGAGACAGAGAGTAGTTAACAGAGGGAGGGACGCAGAGACAGAGAGTAGTTAGCAGAGACGCAGAGACAGAGAGTAGTTAACAGAGACGCAGAGACAGAGAGTAGTTAACAGAGACGCAGAGACAGAAAGTAGTTAAGAGAGAGAGACGCAGAGACAGAGAGTAGTTAACAGAGACGCAGAGACAGAGAGTAGTTAACAGAGGGAGGGACGCAGAGACAGAGAGTAGTTAACAGAGACGCAGAGACAGAGAGTAGTTAACAGAGACGCAGAGACAGAGAGTAGTTAACAGAGACGCAGAGACAGAAAGTAGTTAACAGAGGGAGGGACGCAGAGACAGAGAGTAGTTAACAGAGACGCAGAGACAGAGAGTAGTTAACATAGGGAGAGACGCAGAGACAGAGAGTAGTTAACAGAGACAGAGAGTAGTTAACAGAGATGCAGAGGGAGAGGAAGGGAAGGAGACGGAGAGATGCAGAGACAGAGAGTAGTTAACAGGGATGCAGAGGGAGAGAGTAGTTAACAGAGACGCAGAGGGAGAGAGTAGTTAACAGAGACGCAGAGGGAGAGGTGGAGGAAGGGAAGGAGAGGGAGAGAGTAGTTAACAGAGACGCAGAGGGAGAGGTGGAGGAAGGGAAGGAGAGGGAGAGAGTAGTTAACAGAGACGCAGAGGGAGAGGTGGAGGAAGGGAAGGAGAGGGAGAGAGTAGTTAACAGAGATGCAGAGACAGAGAGTAGTTAACAGGGACGCAGAGGGAGAGAGTAGTTAACAGGGACGCAGAGGGAGAGAGTAGTTAACAGGGACGCAGAGGGAGAGGTGGGGGAAGGGAAGGAGAGGGAGAGATGCAGAGACAGAGAGTAGTTAACAGAGACGCAGAGGGAGAGAGTAGTTAACAGGGACGCAGAGGGAGAGTTGGAGGAAGGGAAGGAGAGGGAGAGAGACAGAGGCAGAGAGAGATATGGGATAGAGATAGGCAGAGAGAGAGATTGACTGATGCATAGTGAGTTAGGGAGAGGATGAGAGAGAGAGATATGTAGAGGGGAGAAATGGGGGTAGAGGAAAGTGCTGACAACGCAAGTGGTAGAGAAACAGGGTTTTAACTGATTGGTCGTTAATGGAGGAGGGGGCGGGGGAGAGGGTGATTGGCGATTCTATATCGGACAGCAGTACTAAACAGCTTCAATGTAGCATTATGAGTGAGACAGGGCCTAATTGAGTGGACAGAGAAAATAAATACATAAACACATACAGTGCCTTCAGAAAGTATACAAACACCTTGATGACTTCCACATTTTGTTATGTTACACCCTGAATTCAAAATATATTTTCTCACCCATTTACACACATAATGAGTGAAAACAGCAGTGAGTCTCCTGGGTATGTCTCTAAGAGCTGTGAGTTTCTCTGAGTACGTCTCTAAGAGCTGGGAGTCTCTCTGGGTACGTCTCGAAGAGCTGTGAGTCTCTCTGGGGTACGTCTCTAAGAGCTGTGAGTCTCTCTGGGTACGTCTCTAAGAGCTGTGAGTCTCTCTGGGTAAGTCTCTAAGAGCTGTGAGTCTCTCTGGGCATGCCTCTAAGAGCTGTGAGTCTCTCAGAGCTATGAGTCTCTCTGGGTACGTCTCTAAGAGCTGAGAGTCTCTCTGGGTACGTCTCTAAGAGCTGTGAGTCTCTCTGGGGTACGTCTCTAAGAGCTGTGAGTCTCTCTGGGTACGTCTCTAAGAGCTGTGAGTCTCTCTGGGCATGCCTCTAAGAGCTGAGAGTCTCTCTGGGTAAATCTCCAAGAGCTGTGAGTCTCTCTGGGTACGTCTGTAAGAGCTGTGAGTCTCTCTGGGTAAGTCTCTAAGAGCTGTGAGTCTCTCTGAGTACGTCTCTAAGAGCTGTGAGTCTTGCAGGGTAAGTCTCTAAGAGCTGTGAGCCTCTCTGGGTAAGTCTCGAAGAGCTGTGAGTCTCTCTTTGTAAGTCTCTAAGAGCTGTGAGTCTCTCTTGGTAAGTCTCTAAGAGCTGTGAGTCTCTCTTTGTAAGTCTCTAAGAGCTGTGAGTCTCTCTTGGTAAGTCTCTAAGAGCTTTCCACACCTGGATTATTCTTTTCAATTCTTCAAATTCTGTCAAATTGCTTGTTGATCATTGCTAGACAACCATTTTGAGGTCATAGATTTTCAAGTCGATTTAAATCAAAGCTGTAACTTGGCTACTCAGAAACACTTCTTATTGGTCAGCAACTCCAGTGTATATTTGGCCTTGTGTTTTAGGTTATTGTCCTGCTGAAAGGTGAATTCATGTCTCAGTGTCTGGTGGAAAACAGACTGAACCAGGTTCTCCTCTAGGATTTTTCCTGTGCTTAGCTTCATTCAGTTTCTGTTTTTCTCCTGAACCACCCACCCCCAGTAATGTGTTGTATTGGCCCCAAACATTCAGGACAAAAAGTTCATTGTTTTGCCACAATCCATTTTTTGCAGTATTACTTTAGCAGCTTGTTGCTAACAGGACACTTGTTTTGGAAAATGTTATTCTGTACAGGCTTCCTTCTTGTCCCTCTGTCAATTAAATAAGTATTGTGGAGTAACTACAATGTTGTTGATCCATCCTCAGTTTTCTCCTATCACAGCCATTAAACTCTGTAACTGTTTTAAAGTCGCTATTGTCCTCATGGTGAAATCTCTGAATGGTTTCCTTCCTCTCCAGCAACTGAGTTATGAAGGACGCCTGTATCTTTGTAGTGACTGGGTGTATTAATACACCATCCAAAGTGTAATTAATGATTTCACCCTGCTCAAAGGGATATTCAAAGTCCAGAACAGACAATGGGAGGCACACGGTACTACAGTACATGGAACCATGGCTACAATTCCACATCAGGTAACTGATGCAAGCAGTAGGATTAGATTTTAAAAAACAGATAAAAATACACCTTATGGAACAGCAGGGGCTGTGAAGATACACACACTCTACACACACACACACATGGATTTTGTATTGTAGATATGTGATAGTAGAGTTGTGGCCTGAGGGAACACACTTAATATGTTGTGAACAGTAATGAAATGTAATGTCATTTAAGGTCATCTTTTTGAATGTTCTGGAACCCAGAATGAGAAGCTGCTGCTGCTTTGGCTAATGGGGATCCTTAATAAATACAAATGTCTACTTTTTATTTTTACCCATCTACCAATAGGTGCCCTTCTCTATGAGGCATTGGAAAACCTCCTTGGTCTTTGTGGTTGAATCTGTGACTTAAATTCATTGGTTGAACGAAGGACCATAAATATAATTGTGTGTGTGGGGTACAGAGATGAGGTAGTTATTGAAAAACCGTGTTAAAACACTATTATCCCACACAGAGTGAGTCCATGCAACGTGAATTGTTAAGAGCATGTTTACTTCTGAACTTATTTAGGCTGGTCATAACAAAGGGGGTGAAACTGATTCTCTAGACATTTTAGGTTTTCATTTTTAGGTAATTAGGAAAAATGTGGAAAAACATCATTCCTGACATTATGGGGTATTGTGTGTAGGCAAAACAATCTCTATTTAATACATTTTAGAATAAGGCTGTAATGTAACAAGATGTGGGAAAAGTCAAGGAATGTGAACACTTTCTGAAGGCCCTGTACATGCAGATATGAACATGCACACACACAGGACCACTAGTAACACAGTGCCAGGATGTGACTGCAGCAAGTCCTCTGTCCTGTCACAGTTCACACATTTACACAGGGATGCATCCACACACACACCCACCTCTTTGTGCAATGCTATCAGATTTTGTGTCTGCTCAGTTGGAAAATGAGAAAAGAGGGAAAAGAATGAATGAAGATAAGTAATGATTTATAGTCACATTGAAAATATGTTCTAGCCAAGTTATAGGGACGTTCAGGTTGGATTTCTCCTGGGCTAAAGGACCCAAAGACATATCAACTGAATCTTTTCTGTTTAGAGTTGAGAGACAACTTTTCAAGTCAGTGTTTCAAAACAGAGTGTATATTTAGTGTCTCTCTGTGTCAGTCAGATAGTGGTATGTGATATCAACACCCCCTCTAATCAATACGGCTTGATTAGTGGTTGTAGATGGCTCTCTGTGGGTCGATAAGGAGACACTTTCTGTCCAGCAGATAATTGTCTTAACACTCTCATTACAGGAAAAGAGAAAGAGGGGGAGGAAAGGCAGAGAAGTGGAAGAGGGGGAGGAAAGGCAGAGAAGAGGAAGAGGGGGAGGAAAGGCAGAGAAGAGGAAGAGGGGGAGGAAAGGCAGAGAAGAGGAAGAGGGGGAGGAAAGGCAGAGAAGAGGAAGAGGGGGAGGAAAGGCAGAGAAGAGGAAGAGAGAGAGGAAAGGCAGAGAAGAGGAAGAGAGAGCAGCTGGGGGTGGTAATATGTCCATTCTGATTTAAGATGCGTAGAAAATGGTGTAATCGTGGAAATGGTCCATTCTGGGTGCAGCAGAAAACCGACTTCTCTTAGATTTTATTTGGCTTCAGTGGAACAATACATTATTATCTCTTCATCACCTGATATCTACCAGGGTGTTTATCAATGAAATAATCGATGGACAAACACAATCACAGTCTGGTGTCAAGTGCCCCCCCACACACACTTTCCATTCTTGGGCACTAGAAACTGGGTAATTGAGATTAGAGTTGGAGACACCAAAGGAGAGAAGACATCAATGTTTCGCATTAATAAATCATTTCATTTAAAATAATGTTACAATTCATTACAATAAGTCAACAAGTTAAATGACTTCAGCTTTCATCAATTCAACCCTGTGTGGTTCTCTTCAGATTGTTTCATTTTCTCACTTGCTTGATTTGTCAGACAGGTGAAGATACTGTAGGATAAGAGAAGTAGAGCTTGCCTAATATCTTAAATAAAGAGTTGAAGACGAGGGACAGAGGAGTGTTTGAGAGAGATATCGCAGATTACAGGGCGAGATAGCAGAGACATGATTGACAAGTGAAGCAGCCTATGGGAGTGAGACATGATGATCCATTGCGTAAACAGCCTAAGCCTGTTGGAGATTCAGGTCCCAAATCAAATCACTTACAGATACAGGAAAACCCATTGGTGTAGCAGTGCCTGGAGAAGTGAGTACACCATCATTTTGCCAGAAATTCTTTCATAGAAAAACAACAAATGCATGTTAAGCCCACATCAATGCTTATACTGCACAAGGAGACCATTTCTTAGGTCTGGGAAAAATATAAAATAATATTTTTGGGAGGGTCTAGTTGCCCTTTAAAATAATTAAGCAACTAGCCAAATACCATGTGGCTCGCAGTGTCTGTACTCTACAATGTAGGCCTACAGTAGAGTACATCTGATTGCAGAGTTTTCAAAATAAATGCCCTCCAGATTGATACAAATCATAATTATATCATGTAGGCCTAATTTGTAGTCAACATTTAAAGATGCACTATACAGAAATAGCTCCGCCATTTCCTGGTTACTAAAATTCGAAGTTCACCTAATTTCAGTTTGTGACAAAACAATAAGTAATTGTATAGTCTTTGTACAATCTCAACCTCTGCAATACATTTTCCATAACCAAAACGATTGTATTTTCAGCCGTCTGAAACTGGTGTACAAAACAAAATAAAAGATGCAAAAACTAAACTTAAGAATGGGAAGCATAGAAATAATGCACATAGAATAGATCTACCACTTATTAGACTTGCTTTCAATAATGACAGTGACATTTCTATGTGAACTTGTTTGGTTGCACAAAGTTACATATGGCAGCTTTCCTTGGGAAAGCATTTGGAAATGTTCATTCAAAACAGCACATAATGACTGAATTGAGCACTGCAAAGATTCAACCAAGACTTTGGACCAAACTGTTTCAATACCTGGTTTGCTTACCCATTGTTTCTTGATTTGATTCATTTAACCTTTATTTAACTAGGCAAGTCCTACCTACCCTACCAGCTGTGAGCTGCTCCATGGGACAACCAGCTGCGGCTCTTACTGCCATGATATTCAGCTGAAACTTGGCTGTGTGCAGCGCACGTGAATATATTACACGTGCTTTACGATTGTGTAGGCTACTTTCTCTATTGTACCACATACTTGATACCGTTTATACCACCACTACACTACTTTGATACGGATCAGTGGGAATTAAGAAGTGACTATACCCAATGTCCACTGAACAAAAAGTGGGTTTCGTGCATATGTATTTCACTGAACCTTTATTTAAACCTCTGTGGGGTTTAGAGCGTATACCTCCGTGTAGTTCCTACTACACCACTGTTTAAACCTCTGTGTAGTTCCTACTACACCACTGTTTAAACCTCTGTGGGGATTAGGGCGTATACCTCCGTGTAGCTCCTACTACACCACTGTTTAAACCTCTGTGGGGTTCAGGGTGTATACCTCCGTGTAGCTCCTACTACACCACTGTTTAAACCTCAGCCCTCACCGGCCCTCTGTTAGAATACTGGCCAGCCCTGTTCTATAGTAACTGATCTAGTGTTTCTCAGTGGGAGGGAGACCCCTGCAGGTCGTTCTGAGCACTGCAGCTTCAGATACACAAGGACCAATATATCAATTGAACCAAAGACTCACCTAAACCAACACCATAGACATATCCTACAGACTGACAATCACGATGTGTTTTCTAAAGCATCACACCTTTTCTCAAGAACAGAAAGACACAATGTAAATCGAGATGCACTTCTGAGTTCAGTGTTATGAACCCACGGTTAGGCATCAGCAGAACAGAAAACGTAGCATAGAATGAATACATATTGAGCTTAACGTGGTCAACATCTTACAGGGTTCTTTTTGTGCTATTCTGTCCAATGTCTGAAATGTCCACATTAAAAATTATATATATATATATATATGTCTTTATGAGGTACACAAAACACACAGGTGAAGTAAACATGTTCCTTGTTCAGGTATCTGTCAAGATGGCAGAATACTTTCCTGGGATCCAATTCCTACATGATGAGCATTCTGTGTGTGTGTGTGTGTGTGTGTGTGTGTGTGTGTGTGTGTGTGTTTTTAATGAGAAGGTTTGTGTATTCAAAAATGGCTTCAGGGCAATTTCAGCATCTGTAAACCGAAACAGAACCAGCAGCTGAAACACACATGCTACCCTTGGTTCTGCTCGGCCCAATAGTCACAAATAAAGGAAATGTATGGTTTCTCTCTCTCTCTGTAATAGTCTCTTCAGTAGATCTCTTTGAAATGGAGATAGTGGCTACAAACAGGAGATAATATCCATATGTCAATCTGTCTGTGTGGTTCATATGAGTCCAGTCTCTTGTATCATGGGGCCGGTTCCCTCCGTCTGTCTGTCTAGACTCATTCTGGGAGTTCAGTTCAGAGTCAGAGAGAAGGGTTGTTTCTACCTCCAGGGTTCCAACCTAGACTCTCACAGCTGTCCATAATCAGTCGACACACACACACACACACACACACACACACAGTTCCTGTTTTAGAACTTTTCAGATTTGTCTCCTCAGTCCATCACCACCAGCCGTTTCCTCTTTTAGAACAGGTTCTGTTCCATCACCACCAGCCATTTCCTCTTTTAGAACAGGTTCTGTTCCATCACCACCAGCCGTTTCCTCTTTTAGAACAGGTTCTGTTCCATCACCACCAGCCGTTTCCTCTTTTAGAACAGGTTCTGTTCCAACACCACCAGCCGTTTCCTCTTTTAGAACAGGTTCTGTTCCAGCACCACCAGCCATTTCCTCTTTTAGAACAGGTTCTGTTCCAGCACCACCAGCCATTTCCTCTTTTAGAACAGGTTCTGTTCCAGCACCACCAGCCATTTCCTCTTTTAGAACAGGTTCTGTTCCAGGACCACCAGCCATTTCCTTTTTTAGAACAGGTTCTGTTCCAGCACCACCAGCCATTTCCTTTTTTAGAACAGGTTCTGTTCCAGCATCTGTATCCCTCTTTTGTTCTCTTCTTCCACTGCATTCTGTTCCAGTCCAGAGCACTCCAAAGTGGCCACAAAACACCCAATGGCCTTGCACATGTCAAATCCCTTGTCCAATATCATCCTAGAGAACCATCTCCTTCATCCAAGCCCACCAAAAGCCGTCAGCCTCCTTAGCCAATAGTCACAGGTCTCCATGGAGTTTTGACCAAAGAGGTGATGCGATGTATGAAGGCATGTATCTACGTTTTTAGAGTTATTTATTCACCTGTACAAACCTGCTGTATGTTTCTACTGTACCTTCCTGTTGGCTTGTGTTTATATTGTGTGCTTGGGGTGTATTCAAGGGTTCATGGTGAATAACAGCTTAAGTTGTAGTGTGCGTCATTGTTTCTCCTTCAGTCAGTCCAGAAGTTGTTCATTTGTAGTTTGATGGTGTGTGGTGGTTGTTGATCTGTAGTAGCTGTTAATGGTATGTAGAAGTTGTAGTAGTAGTTGTGTGAGGACAGGTAGTGGTGGTAGTTCCGGGCCGAACCAGACCAGAGGGACGGATGGAGGAGAGCATGTTTAGGAGGTGATGATCTCTCCTCCTAGGTGCCTCCATTCCTTCTGTGTCTCAACAGCTGGAAGATATTCTGAAACAGACACACGGCTCAAGAAACGACAACATGCGCAGGCTGGCAAAAATGGACATGGACAGTCGCGCGCACACACACACACACACACACACACACACACACACACACACACACACACACACACACACACACACACACACACACACACACACACACACACACACACACACACACACACACACACACACACAGGCCCAGGCCCAGGCCCAGGCCCAGGCCCAGGCCCAGGCCCAGGCCCAGGCCCAGGCCCAGGCCCAGGCCCAGGCCCAGGCCGCTACTGCTGTACCAGAGACAGAGGCAGGCAAAGCCTTACCTTGCTACACATACCTTCTTTACTGCAGTTCTTATTGTCCTTATCCACAGCCTCCTCTTCCACCTGGAGACACACAATATTAAACAACATTCTCATTAAACAATATCAGTGGACAACATTCCAAAGGTATTAGCCAGTGAAATGTGCAGCATAAGACAGCTGGTTAGCCAGTAGACAATACATGGCAGTATAAGAATGCTGGTTAACCAATAGACAGTACATGGCAGTATAAGACTGCTGGTGAGCCAGTAGACAATACATGGCAGTATAAAAATGCTGGTTAACCAATAGACAGTACATGGCAGTATAAGACTGCTGGTGAGCCAGTAGACAGTACATGGCAGCATAAGACTGCTGGTTAGCCAGTAGACAGTACATGGCAGTATAAGACTGCTGGTGAGCCAGTAGATAGTACATGGCAGTATAAGACTGCTGGTTAGCCAGTAGACAGTACATGGCAGCATAAGACTGCTGGTGAGCCAGTAGACAGTACATGGCAGTATAAGACTGCTGGTGAGCCAGTAGACAGTACATGGCAGTAGAAAACTGCTGGTTAGCCAGTAGACAGCACATGGCAGTATAAGACTGCTGGTTAGCCAGTAGACAGTACATGGCAGCATAAGACTGCTGGTGAGCCAGTAGACAGTACATGGCAGTATAAGACTGCTGGTGAGCCAGTAGACAGTACATGGCAGTAGAAAACTGCTGGTTAGCCAGTAGACAGCACATGGCAGTATAAGACTGCTGGTGAGCCAGTAGACAGTACATGGCAGTATAAGACTGCTGGTGAGCCAGTAGACAGTACATGGCAGTATAAGACTGCTGGTTAGCCAGTAGACAGCACATGGCATTATAAGACTGCTGGTGAGCCAGTAGACAGTACATGGCAGTATAAGACTGCTGGTTAGCCAGTACATGGCAGCATAATACTGCTGGTTAGCCAGTACATGGCAGCATAGGACTACTGGTTAGCCAGTACATGGCAGCATAAGACTACTGGTTAGCCAGTACATGGCAGCATAAGACTGCTGGTTAGCCAGTACATGGCAGCATAAGACTGCTGGTTAGCCAGTACATGGCAGCATAAGACTACTGGTTAGCCAGTAGACAGTACATGGCAGCATAAGACTGCTGGTTAGCCAGTACATGGCAGCATACGACTACTGGTTAGCCAGTAGACAATACATGGCAGTATAAGAATGCTGGTTAACCAATAGACAGTACATGGCAGTATAAGACTGCTGGTGAGCCAGTAGACAATACATGGCAGTATAAAAATGCTGGTTAACCAATAGACAGTACATGGCAGTATAAGACTGCTGGTGAGCCAGTAGACAGTACATGGCAGCATAAGACTGCTGGTGAGCCAGTAGACAGTACATGGCAGTATAAGACTGCTGGTGAGCCAGTAGACAGTACATGGCAGTAGAAAACTGCTGGTTAGCCAGTAGACAGCACATGGCAGTATAAGACTGCTGGTGAGCCAGTAGACAGTACATGGCAGTATAAGACTGCTGGTGAGCCAGTAGACAGTACATGGCAGTATAAGACTGCTGGTTAGCCAGTAGACAGCACATGGCATTATAAGACTGCTGGTGAGCCAGTAGACAGTACATGGCAGTATAAGACTGCTGGTTAGCCAGTACATGGCAGCATAATACTGCTGGTTAGCCAGTACATGGCAGCATAGGACTACTGGTTAGCCAGTACATGGCAGCATAAGACTACTGGTTAGCCAGTACATGGCAGCATAAGACTGCTGGTTAGCCAGTACATGGCAGCATAAGACTGCTGGTTAGCCAGTACATGGCAGCATAAGACTACTGGTTAGCCAGTAGACAGTACATGGCAGCATAAGACTGCTGGTTAGCCAGTACATGGCAGCATACGACTACTGGTTAGCCAGTAGACAATACATGGCAGTATAAGAATGCTGGTTAACCAATAGACAGTACATGGCAGTATAAGACTGCTGGTGAGCCAGTAGACAATACATGGCAGTATAAAAATGCTGGTTAACCAATAGACAGTACATGGCAGTATAAGACTGCTGGTGAGCCAGTAGACAGTACATGGCAGCATAAGACTGCTGGTGAGCCAGTAGACAGTACATGGCAGTATAAGACTGCTGGTGAGCCAGTAGACAGTACATGGCAGTAGAAAACTGCTGGTTAGCCAGTAGACAGCACATGGCAGTATAAGACTGCTGGTGAGCCAGTAGACAGTACATGGCAGTATAAGACTGCTGGTTAGCCAGTAGACAGCACATGGCAGTATAAGACTGCTGGTTAGCCAGCAGACAGTACATGGCAGTATAAGACTGCTGGTTAGCCAGTACATGGCAGCATAAGACTGCTGGTTAGCTAGTACATGGCAGCATAAGACTGTTGGTTAGCCAGTAGACAGTACATGGCAGCATAAGTCTGCTGGTTAGCCAGTAGACAGTAACTGGCAGCATAGGACTGCTGGTTAGCCAGTAGACAGTACATGGCAGCATAAGACTGCTGGTTAGCCAGTAGACAGTACATGGCAGTATAAGACTGCTGGTTAGCCAGTAGACAGTACATGGCAGCATAGCACTGCTGGTTAGATAGTACATGGCAGCATAAGACTGCTGGTTAGCCAGTAGACAGTACATGGCAGCATAGGACTGCTGGTTAGCCAGTACATGGCAGCATAAGACTGCTGGTTAGCTAGTACATGGCAGCATAAGACTGTTGGTTAGCCAGTAGACAGTTCATGGCAGCATAAGACTGCTGGTTAGCCAGTAGACAGTACATGGCAGTATAAGACTGCTGGTTAGCCAGTAGAGAGTACATGGCAGCATAAGACTGCTGGTTAGCCAGTAGACAGTACATGGCAGCATAAGACTGCTGGTTAGCCAGTACATGGCAGCATAAGACTACTGGTTAGCCAGTACATGGCAGCATAAGACTGCTGGTTAGCCAGTACATGGCAGCATAAGACTGCTGGTTAGCCAGTACATGGCAGCATAAGACTGCTGGTTAGCCAGTAGACAGTACATGGCAGCATAAGACTACTGGTTAGCCAGTACATGGCAGCATAAGACTGCTGGTTAGCCAGTACATGGCAGCATAAGACTGCTGGTTAGCCAGTACATGGCAGCATAAGACTGCTGGTTAGCCAGTAGACAGTACATGGCAGTATAAGACTGCTGGTTAGCCAGTAAACAGTACATGGCAGTATAAGACTGCTGGTTAGCCAGTAGACAGCAGATGGCAGTATAAGACTGCTGGTTAGCCAGTAAACAGTACATGGCAGTATAAGACTGCTGGTTAGCCAGTAGACAGCAGATGGCAGTATAAGACTGCTGGTTAGCCAGTAGACAGTACATGGCAGCATAAGACTGCTGGTTAGCCAGTAGACAGCAGATGGCAGTATAAGACTGCTGGTTAGCCAGTAAACAGTACATGGCAGTATAAGACTGCTGGTTAGCCAGTAGACAGCAGATGGCAGTATAAGACTGCTGGTTAGCCAGTACATGGCAGCATAAGACTGCTGGTTAGCCAGTAGACAGCAGATGGCAGTATAAGACTGCTGGTTAGCCAGTAAACAGTACATGGCAGTATAAGACTGCTGGTTAGCCAGTAGACAGCAGATGGCAGTATAAGACTGCTGGTTAGCCAGTAGACAGTACATGGCAGCATAAGACTGCTGGTTAGCCAGTACATGGCAGCATAAGACTGCTGGTTAGCCAGTACATGGCAGCATAAGACTGCTGGTTAGCCAGTAGACAGTACATGGCAGTATAAGACTGCTGGTTAGCCAGTAGACAGCAGATGGAAGTATAAGACAGCTGGTTAGCCAGTAGACAATACATGGCAGCATAAGACTGCTGGTTAGCCAGTAGACAGTACATGGCAGCATAAGACTGCTGGTTAGCCAGTAGACAGTACATGGCAGCATAAGACTGCTGGTTAGCCAGTACATGGCAGCATAAGACTGCTGGTTAGCCAGTAGACAGTACATGGCAGTATAAGACTGCTGGTTAGCCAGTAGACAGTACATGGCAGCATAAGACTGCTGGTTAGCCAGTAGACAGTACATGGCAGCATAAGAATGCTGGTTAGCCAGTACATGGCAGCATAGGACTGCTGGTTAGCCAGTAGACAGTACATGGCAGTATAAGACTGCTGGTTAGCCAGTAGACAGTACATGGCAGCATAAGACTGCTGGTTAGCCAGTAGACAGTACATGGCAGCATAAGACTGCTGGTTAGCCAGTACATGGCAGCATAAGACTACTGGTTAGCCAGTACATGGCATCATAAGACTACTGGTTAGCCAGTACATGGCAGCGTAAGACTACTGGTTAGCCAGTACATGGCATCATAAGACTGCTGGTTAGCCAGTACATGGCATCATAAGACTACTGGTTAGCCAGTACATGGCAGCATAAGACTACTGGTTAGCGAGTACATGGCAGCATAAGACTGCTGGTTAGCCAGTACATGGCAGCATAAGACTGCTGGTTAGCCAGTACATGGCAGCATAAGACTGCTGGTTAGCCAGTACATGGCAGCATAAGACTACTGGTTAGCCAGTACATGGCAGTATAAGACTGCTGGTTAGCCAGTAGACAGTACACGGCAGCATGAGACTGCTGGTTAGCCAGTAGACAGTACATGGCAGCATAAGAATGCTGGTTAGCCAGTAGACAGTACATGGCAGCATAAGACTGCTGGTTAGCCAGTAGACAGTACATGGCAGCATAAGACTGCTGGTTAGCCAGTACATGGCAGCATAAGACTGCTGGTTAGCCAGTACATGGCAGCGTAAGACTGCTGGTTAGCCAGTAGACAGTACATGGCAGTATAGGACTGCTGGTTAGCCAGTAGACAGTACATGGCAGCATAAGACTGCTGGTTAGCCAGTACATGGCAGCATAAGACTACTGGTTAGCCAGTACATGGCAGCATAAGACTGCTGGTTAGCCAGTACATGGCATCATAAGACTACTGGTTAGCCAGTACATGGCATCATAAGACTACTGGTTAGCCAGTACATGGCAGCATAAGACTACTGGTTAGCCAGTAGACAGTACATGGCAGCATAAGACTGCTGGTTAGCCAGTAGACAGTACATGGCAGCATAAGACTGCTGGTTAGCCAGTAGACAGTACATGGCAGCATAAGACTGCTGGTTAGCCAGTACATGGCAGCATAAGACTGCCGGTTAGCCAGTAGACAGTACATGGCAGTATAAGACTGCTGGTTAGCCAGTAGACAGTACATGGCAGCATAAGACTGCTGGTTAGCCAGTACATGGCAGCATAAGACTGCTGGTTAGCCAGTACATGGCAGCATAAGACTGCTGGTTAGCCAGTACATGGCAGCATAAGACTGCTGGTTAGCCAGTAGACAGTACATGGCAGTATAAGACTGCTGGTTAGCCAGTAAACAGTACATGGCAGTATAAGACTGCTGGTTAGCCAGTAGACAGCAGATGGCAGTATAAGACTGCTGGTTAGCCAGTAAACAGTACATGGCAGTATAAGACTGCTGGTTAGCCAGTAGACAGCAGATGGCAGTATAAGACTGCTGGTTAGCCAGTAGACAGTACATGGCAGCATAAGACTGCTGGTTAGCCAGTAGACAGTACATGGCAGCATAAGACTGCTGGTTAGCCAGTACATGGCAGCATAAGACTGCTGGTTAGCCAGTACATGGCAGCATAAGACTACTGGTTAGCCAGTACATGGCATCATAAGACTACTGGTTAGCCAGTACATGGCAGTATAAGACTGCTGGTTAGCCAGTAAACAGTATATGGCAGTATAAGACTGCTGGTTAGCCAGTAGACAGCAGATGGAAGTATAAGACTGCTGGTTAGCCAGTAGACAATACATGGCAGCATAAGACTGCTGGTTAGCCAGTAGACAGTACATGGCAGCATAAGACTGCTGGTTAGCCAGTAGACAGTACATGGCAGCATAAGAATGCTGGTTAGCCAGTACATGGCAGCATGAGACTGCTGGTTAGCCAGTAGACAGTACATGGCAGTATAAGACTGCTGGTTAGCCAGTAGACAGTACATGGCAGCATAAGACTGCTGGTTAGCCAGTAGACAGTACATGGCAGCATAAGACTGCTGGTTAGCCAGTACATGGCAGCATAAGACTACTGGTTAGCCAGTACATGGCATCATAAGACTACTGGTTAGCCAGTACATGGCAGCATAAGACTACTGGTTAGCCAGTACATGGCATCATAAGACTGCTGGTTAGCCAGTACATGGCATCATAAGACTACTGGTTAGCCAGTACATGGCAGCATAAGACTACTGGTTAGCGAGTACATGGCAGCATAAGACTGCTGGTTAGCCAGTACATGGCAGCATAAGACTGCTGGTTAGCCAGTACATGGCAGCATAAGACTGCTGGTTAGCCAGTACATGGCAGCATAAGACTACTGGTTAGCCAGTACATGGCAGTATAAGACTGCTGGTTAGCCAGTAGACAGTACACGGCAGCATGAGACTGCTGGTTAGCCAGTAGACAGTACATGGCAGCATAAGACTGCTGGTTAGCCAGTAGACAGTACATGGCAGCATAAGACTGCTGGTTAGCCAGTAGACAGTACATGGCAGCATAAGACTGCTGGTTAGCCAGTACATGGCAGCATAAGACTGCTGGTTAGCCAGTACATGGCAGCATAAGACTGCTGGTTAGCCAGTAGACAGTACATGGCAGTATAGGACTGCTGGTTAGCCAGTAGACAGTACATGGCAGCATAAGACTGCTGGTTAGCCAGTACATGGCAGCATAAGACTACTGGTTAGCCAGTACATGGCAGCATAAGACTGCTGGTTAGCCAGTACATGGCATCATAAGACTACTGGTTAGCCAGTACATGGCATCATAAGACTACTGGTTAGCCAGTACATGGCAGCATAAGACTACTGGTTAGCCAGTAGACAGTACATGGCAGCATAAGACTGCTGGTTAGCCAGTAGACAGTACATGGCAGCATAAGACTGCTGGTTAGCCAGTAGACAGTACATGGCAGCATAAGACTGCTGGTTAGCCAGTACATGGCAGCATAAGACTGCCGGTTAGCCAGTAGACAGTACATGGCAGTATAAGACTGCTGGTTAGCCAGTAGACAGTACATGGCAGCATAAGACTGCTGGTTAGCCAGTACATGGCAGCATAAGACTGCTGGTTAGCCAGTACATGGCAGCATAAGACTGCTGGTTAGCCAGTACATGGCAGCATAAGACTGCTGGTTAGCCAGTAGACAGTACATGGCAGTATAAGACTGCTGGTTAGCCAGTAGACAGTACATGGCAGTATAAGACTGCTGGTTAGCCAGTAAACAGTACATGGCAGTATAAGACTGCTGGTTAGCCAGTAGACAGCAGATGGCAGTATAAGACTGCTGGTTAGCCAGTAAACAGTACATGGCAGTATAAGACTGCTGGTTAGCCAGTAGACAGCAGATGGCAGTATAAGACTGCTGGTTAGCCAGTAAACAGTACATGGCAGTATAAGACTGCTGGTTAGCCAGTAGACAGCAGATGGCAGTATAAGACTGCTGGTTAGCCAGTAGACAGTACATGGCAGCATAAGACTGCTGGTTAGCCAGTAGACAGTACATGGCAGCATAAGACTGCTGGTTAGCCAGTACATGGCAGCATAAGACTACTGGTTAGCCAGTACATGGCATCATAAGACTGCTGGTTAGCCAGTAGACAGTACATGGCAGTATAAGACTGCTGGTTAGCCAGTAAACAGTACATGGCAGTATAAGACTGCTGGTTAGCCAGTAGACAGCAGATGGAAGTATAAGACTGCTGGTTAGCCAGTAGACAATACATGGCAGCATAAGACTGCTGGTTAGCCAGTAGACAGTACATGGCAGCATAAGACTGCTGGTTAGCCAGTAGACAGTACATGGCAGCATAAGACTGCTGGTTAGCCAGTACATGGCAGCATAAGACTGCTGGTTAGCCAGTAGACAGTACATGGCAGCATAAGACTGCTGGTTAGCCAGTAGACAGTACATGGCAGCATAAGACTGCTGGTTAGCCAGTACATGGCAGCATAAGACTACTGGTTAGCCAGTACATGGCATCATAAGACTACTGGTTAGCCAGTACATGGCAGCATAAGACTACTGGTTAGCCAGTACATGGCATCATAAGACTACTGGTTAGCCAGTACATGGCATCATAAGACTACTGGTTAGCCAGTACATGGCAGCATAAGACTACTGGTTAGCCAGTACATGGCAGCATAAGACTGCTGGTTAGCCAGTACATGGCAGCATAAGACTGCTGGTTAGCCAGTACATGGCAGCATAAGACTACTGGTTAGCCAGTACATGGCAGCATAAGACTACTGGTTAGCCAGTACATGGCAGCATAAGACTACTGGTTAGCCAGTACATGGCAGTATAAGACTGCTGGTTAGCCAGTAGACAGCAGATGGCAGTATAAGACTGCTGGTTAGCCAGTAGACAGTACACGGCAGCATGAGACTGCTGGTTAGCCAGTAGACAGTACATGGCAGCATAAGAATGCTGGTTAGCCAGTAGACAGTACATGGCAGCATAAGACTGCTGGTTAGCCAGTAGACAGTACATGGCAGCATAAGACTGCTGGTTAGCCAGTACATGGCAGCATAAGACTGCTGGTTAGCCAGTACATGGCAGCATAAGACTGCTGGTTAGCCAGTAGACAGTACATGGCAGTATAAGACTGCTGGTTAGCCAGTAGACAGTACATGGCAGCATAAGACTGCTGGTTAGCCAGTAGACAGTACATGGCAGCATAAGACTGCTGGTTAGCCAGTAGACAGTACATGGCAGCATAAGACTGCTGGTTAGCCAGTACATGGCAGCATAAGACTACTGGTTAGCCAGTACATGGCAGCATAAGACTACTGGTTAGCCAGTACATGGCAGCATAAGACTGCTGGTTAGCCAGTACATGGCAGCATAAGACTACTGGTTAGCCAGTAGACAGTACATGGCAGCATAAGACTGCTGGTTAGCCAGTACATGGCAGCATAAGACTGCTGGTTAGCCAGTACATGGCAGCATAAGACTGCTGGTTAGCCAGTAGACAGTTCATGGCAGTATAAGACTGCTGGTTAGCCAGCAGACAGTACATGGCAGTATAAGACTGCTGGTTAGCCAGCAGACAGTACATGGCAGTATAAGACTGCTGGTTAGCCAGCAGACAGTACATGGCAGTATAAGACTGCGGAGTTAGCCAGTAGACAGTACATGGCAGTATACAACCCTCTCCTCACCTCTTTCCTCCACTTGAGTTCACAGAAGACTCTCTCAACGCACTCATGCAGGTAGTTGAACTGGACACAGCACAGGACACAACACAACAAAGGGTTAACTCTCTGCACATTGATACATCATGTTCAGACATTCGTTGGGACTCTCAAAAGGTATGTACTGTGAGTGTGTGTGAGACTCACGTAGGGAGTAAAGATCTTGACCCAGCGAGGTTTCTTCTCTGCCCTGGCGTACTGGAAGCAGAAGGCCATGCCCTCCTCATCAGTGTCCCAGTGCTGCATCTCCACCCACTCAAACACGATCACCTGGTTCTGTTATAGAGAGACAGGGTCAACACACACACACACACACACACACACACACGTTCTCCATACCTCTAACGTTCCCTCTTCTGTGCAGGCGTGCAGTTTAAAGTGGTGTATGCTGATGGCTGTGACGACGTGGCCTTTGCGTCGGGAGTCACAGGAGCAGTGTGGGAAGATGATCTCATTGTAGCCTTCACAGCCCCGTAACATACTGAGATACTGGGGGAAAGAGAGAACATTTAGGGGGCCAGACAACTGCTTCTAGAAACCATCCTATGTTCCATGTCTATTTGGTCATATATGCCATGTATATACCAAGTCTTACGCTACATGACTGTCACGACTTCCGCCGAGGTTTGCTCTCCTGCCCGTTCATGGCGGTGCTCGGCGTTCGTCGTCACCGTCCTACTAGCCACTACCGATCCCTTTTCGTGTATCTGTTGGTTTTGTCTGATTGGTTTCACCTGTGTGTTGTTTAGTTAATTAGTGTCTGTATATAATGTAGGTTGTCCCACCCTTGTTTTGTGCGGGATTGTTTATTTTGTCATTCATTTTCGTCTGTCGTGGTTATTCGTGTTTTCTTATTCTCCGGTTAGTCTGTTATCCTGTGTTGGATAATTTCACCCTGTGTGTGTTTGGGTTGACCGTGTTTGTTTGTTCACCGGTTAGTCTGTTATCCTATGTTGGATAATTTCACCCTGTGTGTGTTTGGGTTGACCGTGTTTGTTTGTTCACCGGTTAGTCTGTTATCCTATGTTGGATAATTACACCCTGTGTGTGTTTGGGTTGACCGTGTTTGTTTGTTCACCGGTTAGTCTGTTATCCTATGTTGGATAATTACACCCTGTGTGTGTTTGGGTTGACCGTGTTTGTTTGTTCACCGGTTAGTCTGTTATCCTATGTTGGATAATTACACCCTGTGTGTGTTTGGGTTGACCGTGTTTGTTTGTTCACCGGTTAGTCTGTTATCCTATGTTGGATAATTCACCCTGTGTGTGTTTGGGTTGACCGTGTTTGTTTGTTCTCCGGTTAGTCTGTTATCCTATGTTGGATAATTCACCCTGTGTTTGTTTGGGTTGACCGTGTTTGTTTGTTCACCGGTTAGTCTGTTATCCTATGTTGGATAATTCACCCTGTGTGTGTTTGGGTTGACCGTGTTTGTTTGTTCACCGGTTAGTCTGTTATCCTATGTTGGATAATTCACCCTGTGTGTGTTTGGGTTGACCGTGTTTGTTTGTTCACCGGTTAGTCTGTTATCCTATGTTGGATAATTCACCCTGTGTGTGTTTGGGTTGACCGTGTTTGTTTGTTCACCGGTTAGTCTGTTATCCTATGTTGGATAATTCACCCTGTGTGTGTTTGGGTTGACCGTGTTTGTTTGTTCACCGGTTAGTCTGTTATCCTATGTTGGATAATTCACCCTGTGTGTGTTTGGGTTGACCGTGTTTGTTTGTTCACCGGTTAGTCTGTTATCCTATGTTGGATAATTCACCCTGTGTGTTTGGGTTGACCGTGTTTGTTTGTTCACCGGTTAGTCTGTTATCCTATGTTGGATAATTCACCCTGTGTGTGTTTGGGTTGACCGTGTTTGTTTGTTCACCGGTTAGTCTGTTATCCTATGTTGGATAATTCACCCTGTGTGTGTTTGGGTTGACCGTGTTTGTTTGTTCTCCGGTTAGTCTGTTATCCTATGTTGGATAATTCACCCTGTGTGTGTTTGGGTTGACCGTGTTTGTTTGTTCACCGGTTAGTCTGTTATCCTATGTTGGATAATTACACCCTGTGTGTGTTTGGGTTGACCGTGTTTGTTTGTTCACCGGTTAGTCTGTTATCCTATGTTGGATAATTCACCCTGTGTGTGTTTGGGTTGACCGTGTTTGTTTGTTCTCCGGTTAGTCTGTTATCCTATGTTGGATAATTCACCCTGTGTGTGTTTGGGTTGACCGTGTTTGTTTGTTCACCGGTTAGTCTGTTATCCTATGTTGGATAATTCACCCTGTGTGTGTTTGGGTTGACCGTGTTTGTTTGTTCACCGGTTAGTCTGTTATCCTATGTTGGATAATTCACCCTGTGTGTGTTTGGGTTGACCGTGTTTGTTTGTTCACCGGTTAGTCTGTTATCCTATGTTGGATAATTCACCCTGTGTGTGTTTGGGTTGACCGTGTTTGTTTGTTCACCGGTTAGTCTGTTATCCTATGTTGGATAATTTCACCCTGTGTGTGTTTGGGTTGACTGTGTGTGTTTGGGTTGACCGTGTGTGTTTGGGTTCACCCTGTGTGTGTTTGGGTTGACCGTGTTTGTTTGTTCACCGGAGAATAAACTTTATTATCGCATTCTGCTCTCTGCGCCTGATTCCACCCACCTTGATTAGACGTGACAATGACCTAGTGTATTCCCATCTATTACAGCCCTTAACCACAATGGAAGACCAGTCATGTACTCCCTGACGAGGACCATGCAGTTGAAACGTGTCAGAGTTTAAAATCTTTGTTTCCATTGAACATGCCATACAAAAAAAGGCATTTTAATTCATTATCTGAATAGGGCCTTGGTCCTCCTTTCTTTTGACAGTCATGTACTGTACTTGCTCATTAGTTGTGACAGTAATGTCTGAGGTTTCTTCTCTGGCCATCTAGTGACTAGAAGAGAGGCAGAGAGAGACACTAACCATGTCCATCTAGTGACTAGCAGAGGGAGAGAGAGACACTAACCATGGCCATCTAGTGACTAGAAGAGAGGGAGAGAGAGACACTAACCATGGCCATCTAGTGACTAGAAGAGAGAGAGACACTAACCATGGCCATCTAGTGACTAGAAGAGAGAGAGACACTAACCATGGCCATCTAGTGACTAGAAGAGAGGGAGAGAGAGACACTAACCATGGCCATCTAGTGACTAGAAGAGAGGGAGAGAGAGACACTAACCATGGCCATCTAGTGACTAGAAGAGAGGGAGAGAGAGACACTAACCATGGCCATCTAGTGACTAGAAGAGAGGGAGACACTAACCATGGCCATCTAGTGACTAGAAGAGAGAGAGACACTAACCATGGCCATCTAGTGACTAGAAGAGAGGGAGAGAGAGACACTAACCATGGCCATCTAGTGACTAGAAGAGAGGGAGAGAGAGACACTAACCATGGCCATCTAGTGACTAGAAGAGAGGGAGAGAGAGACACTAACCATGGCCATCTAGTGACTAGAAGAGAGGGAGAGCGAGACACTAACCATGGCCATCTAGTGACTAGAAGAGAGGGAGAGAGACACTAACCATGGCCATCTAGTGACTAGAAGAGAGGGAGAGAGAGACACTAACCATGGCCATCTTCTTCTGTTCTGCTAATTTCTGTAGCTGGTAGGACTTCTCCTCTGCCTTGATAAATCCCCTTTTCACATCATCCACCGCCTGAGAGAGGTGGGGGGAGAGCGAGAGAGTTATAAATGGACAAACCAACTGAACTCTACCTTACACAATGCACACTCCCCTGACACACACACACAATGCTTAGGTTTCTTCCTAGGTTTTGGCCTTTCTAGGGAGTTTTTCCTAGCCACCGTGCTTCTACACCTGCATTGCTTGCTGTTTGGGGTTTTAGGCTGGGTTTCTGTACAGCACTTTGAGATATCAGCTGATGTACGAAGGGCTATATAAATAGATTTGATTTGATTTTAATGCACACTCCCCTGACACACACACACACAATGCACACTCCCCTGACACACACACACAATGCACATTCCCCTGACACACACACACAATGCACACTCCCCTGACACACACACACACAATGCACACTCCCCTGACACACACACACACACACAATGCACACTCCCCTGACACACACACACACACAATGCACACTCCCCTGACACACACACACACACAATGCACACTCCCCTGACACACACACACACACAATGCACACTCCCCTGACACACACACACACAATGCACACTCCCCTGACACACACACACACACAATGCACACTCCCCTGACACACACACACACACAATGCACACTCCCCTGACACACACACACAATGCACACTCCCCTGACACACACAATGCACACTCCCCTGACACACACACAATGCACACACACACACAATGCACACACACCTGACACACGCACACAATGCACACACACCTGACACACACACACAATGCACACTCCCTGACACACACAATGCACACACACCTGACACACACACACACAATGCACACACACCTGACACACACATACACAATGCACACACACCTGACACACACACAATGCACACACACACGACACACACACACACACACACACAATGCACACACACACACAATGCACACAACCCCTAACACACACACACACACAATGCACACACACACACAATGCACACACACCTGACACACACACACACACACACAATGCACACACACACCTGACACACACACAATGCACACACACCTGGTGGAAGCAGTAGCTGACGGCCAGTTGGTTGTCATTGAGCAGTATCTCCTCCTCGGTGGTGAAGAGCCACTTGCGCAGGGTGAGGCAGGTCCCAGGGACAGCAGACGTGTAGTTCTGAACATACAGCTTGTGGGGGAACTCATTAGGAGCCAGTTTACGCACTGAGAGACAGAGACAGAGAGAGATACAGAGAGAGAGACAGCGAGAGAGATCGACAGGGTTAGGTCAGTGGGAGAGAGAGAGAGACAGGGTTAGGTCGGTGGGGGAGAGAGAGAGAGAGAGAGAGAGAGAGAGAGAGAGAGAGAGAGAGAGACAGGGTTAGGTCGGTGGGAGAGAGAGAGAGAGCGCGACAGGGTTAGGTCGGTGGGAGAGAGAGAGAGAGCGCGACAGGGTTAGGTCGGTGGGAGAGAGAGAGAGAGAGAGAGCGCGACAGGGTTAGGTCGGTGGGAGAGAGAGAGAGAGAGAGAGAGAGCGCAGGGTTAGGTCGGTGGGAGAGAGAGAGAGAGCGACAGGGTTAGGTCAGTGGGAGGGAGAGAGAGAGAGCGACAGGGTTAGGTCGGTGGGAGAGAGAGAGAGAGCGCGACAGGGTTAGGTCGGTGGGAGAGAGAGAGAGAGAGAGAGAGAGCGCGACAGGGTTAGGTCGGTGGGAGAGAGAGACAGGGTTAGGTCGGTGGGAGAGAGAGAGAGAGCGCGACAGGGTTAGGTCGGTGGGAGAGAGAGAGAGAGCGCGACAGGGTTAGGTCAGTGGGAGAGAGAGAGAGAGAGCGCGACAGGGTTAGGTCGGTGGGAGAGAGAGAGAGAGAGAGAGAGCGCGACAGGGTTAGGTCGGTGGGAGAGAGAGAGAGAGCGCGACAGGGTTAGGTCGGTGGGAGAGAGAGAGAGAGCGCGACAGGGTTAGGTCGGTGGGAGAGAGAGAGAGAGAGAGCGCGACAGGGTTAGGTCGGTGGGAGAGAGAGAGAGAGAGAGAGCGACAGGGTTAGGTCGGTGGGAGAGAGAGAGAGAGCGACAGGGTTAGGTCGGTGGGAGGGAGAGAGAGAGAGCGACAGGGTTAGGTCGGTGGGAGAGAGAGAGAGCGACAGGGTTAGGTCGGTGGGAGAGAGAGAGAGAGAGAGAGAGAGAGAGAGAGAGCGACAGGGTTAGGTCGGTGGGAGAGAGAGAGAGAGAGCGACAGGGTTAGGTCGGTGGGAGAGAGAGAGAGAGGGAGAGAGAGAGCGACAGGGTTAGGTCGGTGGGAGAGAGAGAGAGAGAGAGAGAGCGACAGGGTTAGGTCGGTGGGAGAGAGAGAGAGAGCGACAGGGTTAGGTCGGTGGGAGGGAGAGAGAGAGAGCGACAGGGTTAGGTCGGTGGGAGAGAGAGAGAGAGCGCGACAGGGTTAGGTCGGTGGGAGAGAGAGAGAGAGCGCGACAGGGTTAGGTCGGTGGGAGAGAGAGAGAGAGAGAGAGAGAGCGCGACAGGGTTAGGTCGGTGGGAGAGAGAGAGAGAGAGAGAGAGAGCGACAGGGTTAGGTCGGTGGGAGAGAGAGAGAGAGCGACAGGGTTAGGTCGGTGGGAGAGAGAGAGAGAGCGCGACAGGGTTAGGTCGGTGGGAGAGAGAGAGAGAGAGAGCGCGACAGGGTTAGGTCGGTGGGAGAGAGAGAGAGAGAGAGAGCGACAGGGTTAGGTCGGTGGGAGAGAGAGAGAGAGCGACAGGGTTAGGTCGGTGGGAGGGAGAGAGAGAGAGCGACAGGGTTAGGTCGGTGGGAGAGAGAGAGAGCGACAGGGTTAGGTCGGTGGGAGAGAGAGAGAGAGAGAGAGAGCGACAGGGTTAGGTCGGTGGGAGAGAGAGAGAGAGAGCGACAGGGTTAGGGTCGGTGGGAGAGAGAGAGGGAGAGAGAGAGCGACAGGGTTAGGTCGGTGGGAGAGAGAGAGAGAGAGCGACAGGGTTAGGTCGGTGGGAGAGAGAGAGAGAGAGCGAGCGACAGGGTTAGGTCGGTGGGAGAGAGAGAGAGAGCGAGCGACAGGGTTAGGTCGGTGGGAGAGAGAGAGAGAGAGAGAGCGACAGGGTTAGGTCGGTGGGAGAGAGAGAGAGAGCGACAGGGTTAGGTGGGTGGGGGAGAGAGAGAGAGCGACAGGGTTAGGTCGGTGGGAGAGAGAGCGACAGGGTTAGGTCGGTGGGAGAGAGAGCGACAGGGTTAGGTCGGTGGGAGAGAGAGCGACAGGGTTAGGTCGGTGGGAGAGAGAGAGAGAGAGAGACAGGGTTAGGTCGGTGGGAGAGAGAGAGAGAGAGAGC
>NC_034186.2:75797526-75850026 GCF_002021735.2 Oncorhynchus kisutch
GTGTGAGGGCTGTGGGCTGATGGTCCTGGGGACTAGGTGTGAGGGCTGTGGGCTGATGGTCCTGGGGACTAGGTGTGAGGGCTGTGGGCTGATGGTCCTGGGGACTAGGTGTGAGGTCTGTGGGATGATGGTCCTGGGGACTAGGTGTGAGGGCTGTGGGCTGATGGTCCTGGGGACTAGGTGTGAGGGCCGTGGGCTGATGGTCCTGGGGACTAGGTGTGAGGTCTGTGGGATGATGGTCCTGGGGACTAGGTGTGAGGGCTGTGGGCTGATGGTCCTGGGGACTAGGTGTGAGGGCTGTGGGCTGATGGTCCTGGGGACTAGGTGTGAGGGCTGTGGGCTGATGGTCCTGGGGACTAGGTGTGAGGGTGTGGCCTGATGGTCCTGGGGACTAGGTGTGAGGGCTGTATGTGTAACTAGAGGTTAGGGGTGTGTTACCTGGTAGACCTGGTCAGTTGTACAGTTCTTGCGGACTCGGACTGTGACGGTGGTTTTATCAGGCATGGCTATCCTCAACTCCACATCTGATACGCCGTTATAGTTCTACGGAGAATGGGGGTGGCAAGAGATGACTTACAGGACCACTCATAGGCCAGACATGAGCGCACACACACACACACACACACACACACACACACACACACACACACACAGTGTAGACAGAGATGGAGAAGCAGAAGAGAGGAAACCAAAAAGAAGAAAAAAGGACAGAGATGCCAGCCCCACCTCACACACCACACATCCCAGAGGATAGGATGAGAGGAGAGAGAACAGCAGAACAAGAGAGAAAGAGTCTAAAACAAGAATACATCTTAGAGAGGAATAAGCAAACACACTCAGAATGACACGCTTACCTCATCAGACTCGTCAGACAGAAACTCCTGCATGACATCACTCTCCCCAAACACCCTCACTGAACACACTGTGAAGAGAGAAGGGAGAATGGGCAGCAGGATGGTGAAAAGGAGGGGAGAGAGAAAGTAGAAACACTGAGAAAGGCAGATCCCACTGTAGACACTCCCATGAGTTCCTCTAGGAGTAGCCTGTAATCCTGACCATCTCTACCTCCTCTCTAAGACACTCCCATGAGTTCCTCTAGGAGTAGCCTGTTATCCTGACCATCTCTACCTCCTCTCTAAGACACTCCCATGAGCCTCTCTTAGTAGCCTGTTATCCTGACCATCTCTACCTCCTCTCTAAGACACTCCCATGAGTTCCTCTCTTAGTAGCCTGTAATCCTGACCATCTCTACCTCCTCTCTAAGACACTCCCATGAGCCTCTCTTAGTAGCCTGTTATCCTGACCATCTCTACCTCCTCTCTAAGACACTCCCATGAGTTCCTCTAGGAGTAGCCTGTTATCCTGACCATCTCTACCTCCTCTCTAAGACACTCCCATGAGCCTCTCTTAGTAGCCTGTAATCCTGACCATCTCTACCTCCTCTCTAAGACACTCCCATGAGCCTCTCTTAGTAGCCTGTAATCCTGACCATCTCTACCTCCTCTCTAAGACACTCCCATGAGCCTCTCTTAGTAGCCTGTTATCCTAACCATCTCTACCTCCTCTCTAAGACACTCCCATGAGCCTCTCTTAGTAGCCTGTAATCCTGACCATCTCTACCTCCTCTCTAAGACACTCCCATTAGTTCCTCTAGGAGTAGCCTGTTATCCTGACCATCTCTACCTCCTCTCTAAGACACTCCCATGAGCCTCTCTTAGTAGCCTGTTATCCTGACCATCTCTACCTCCTCTCTAAGACACTCCCATGAGTTCTTCTAGGAGTAGCCTGTAATCCTGACCATCTCTACCTCCTCTCTAAGACACTCCCATGAGTTCCTCTAGGAGTAGCCTGTTATCCTGACCATCTCTACCTCCTCTCTAAGACACTCCCATGAGCCTCTCTTAGTAGCCTGTTATCCTGACCATCTCTACCTCCTCTCTAAGACACTCCCATGAGTTCCTCTAGGAGTAGCCTGTTATCCTGACCATCTCTACCTCCTCTCTAAGACACTCCCATGAGTTCCTCTAGGAGTAGCCTGTTATCCTGACCATCTCTACCTCCTCTCTAAGACACTCCCATGAGTTCCTCTAGGAGTAGCCTGTTATCCTGACCATCTCTACCTCCTCTCTAAGACACTCCCATGAGTTCCTCTAGGAGTAGCCTGTTATCCTGACCATCTCTACCTCCTCTCTAAGACACTCCCATGAGTTCCTCTAGGAGTAGCCTGTTATCCTCCTCTCCAATCCTTTCCTTTTCACATGTCTTCTTCTTCCTCCATTCATGTATTGCATCAACTTCCACCTTCTTCCAGTTATCCCTCCATCTCTCATTCCACCCTTTCTATCACCTTTCCAAACGGTTTTTGCTCCATATTTCTCTGGTCTAATCTTTCTCCCTCCCTCTCACCTTTCTCCAGGTATTCCTCCAGTCCCCTGCGTCTAGCGTCTAGTTGTTGTTCAGACAGGGAAAAAGGCCATTTGCCAGGTATTTTGGGGAAGGTGTAGTTGGCAAACTCTCTCTTCAGGTTCTGGTTGAGGATAGCAAACTCCCTGTACCTCTTAGAGCACAGCTGTCTGCCTGCCATGTACACATTATACACCTGCAAACAGAGACACACAGTTCAAATATACTTTAGGCATTTTTATTTCATTTAACCAGGCAAGTCAGTTAAGATCAAATTCTTTTTTACAATGACGGCCAGGACCAGTGAGTTAACTGCCTTGTTCAGGGGCAGAACGACAGATTTTTACCTTGTCAGCTTGGGGATTCGATCAACCAACCTTTTGGTTTACTGGCCCAACGCTTTAACCACTAGGCTACCTATGGCAATACCTACATGTTATGTACACTGGCCCAACGCTCTAACCACTAGGCTACCTGTGGCAATACCTACATGTTATGTACACTGGCCCAACGCTCTAACCACTAGGCTACCTGTGGCAATACCTACATGTTATGTACACTGGCCCAACGCTCTAACAACTAGGCTACCTATGGCAATACCTACATGTTATGTACACTGGCCCAACGCTCTAACCACTAGGCTACCTGTGGCAATACCTACATGTTATGTACACTGGCCCAACGCTCTAACCACTAGGCTACCTGTGGCAATACCTACATGTTATGTACACTGGCCCAACGCTCTAACCACTAGGCTACCTGTGGTAATACCTACATGTTATGTACACTGGCCCAACGCTCTAACCACTAGGCTACCTGCTGTCCCCTAACCCAACACTCTAACCACTAGGCTACCTGCTGTCCCCTAACCCAACACTCTAACCACTAGGCTACCTGCTGTCCCCTAACCCAACGCTCTAACCACTAGGCTACCTGCTGTCCCCTAACCCAACGCTCTAACCACTAGGCTACCTGCTGTCCCCTAACCCAACGCTCTAACCACTAGGCTACCTGCTGTCCCCTAACCCAACGCTCTAACCACTAGGCTACCTGCTGGCCCCTAACCCAACGCTCTAACCACTAGGCTACCTGCTGTCCCCTAACCCAACGCTCTAACCACTAGGCTACCTGCTGTCCCCTAACCCAACGCTCTAACCACTAGGCTACCTGCTGTCTCCTAACCCAACGCTCTAACCACTAGGCTACCTGCTGTCCCCTAACCACTAGGCTACCTGCTGTCCCCTAACCCAACGCTCTAACCACTAGGCTACCTGCTGTCCCCTAACCCAACGCTCTAACCACTAGGCTACCTGCTGTCCCCTAACCCAACGCTCTAACCACTAGGCTACCTGCTGTCCCCTAACCCAACGCTCTAACCACTAGGCTACCTGCTGTCCCCTAACCCAACGCTCTAACCACTAGGCTACCTGCTGTCCCCTAACCCAACACTCTAACCACTAGGCTACCTGCTGTCCCCTAACCCAACGCTCTAACCACTAGGCTACCTGCTGTCCCCTAACCCAACGCTCTAACCACTAGGCTACCTGCTGTCCCCTAACCCAACGCTCTAACCACTAGGCTACCTGCTGTCCCCTAACCCAACGCTCTAACCACTAGGCTACCTGCTGTCCCCTAACCCAACGCTCTAACCACTAGGCTACCTGCTGTCCCCTAACCCAACGCTCTAACCACTAGGCTACCTGTGGCAATACCTACATGTTATGTACATCTTTCCTCAGTCATTTTCTCTCTCCCTCCCTCTCTCTCCTGGTTGCGTTCAGTGTATTTGCATGTTGGGACAGATGTGGACAGGTTATTCGCACCACTCCTTCCCTCTCTCCACCCACCCCTTCCTTTCTTTCTCCTTCCGTCCATCTACTCACCACAAACCTCTCCTGGTTGAGTTCAGTGTATTTGCATGTTGGGACAGATGAGGACAGGTTATTCGCACCACTCCTTCCCTCTCTCCACCCACCCCTTCCTTTCTTTCTCCTTCTGTCCATCTACTCACCACAAACCTCTCCTGGTTGAGTTCAGTGTATTTGCATGTTGGGACAGATGAGGACAGGTTATTCGCACCACTCCTTCCCTCTCTCCAGCCCTTCCTTTCTTTCTCCTTCTGTCCATCTACTCACCACAAACCTCTCCTGGTTGAGTTCAGCGTGTTTGTATGTGGGGACGGAGATGGGGACGGCCTGTTTGTCGCTGTAGTCGTAGCAGGACTGGGCTGAGCCGTCGTCTCCAGGGTCCAGACAGTCAGCCTCCTGGGGAGGTACAGACAGCACGGCCAGCATCAGCTCCCTCTCCCCCGCACGGATCAGATCCACCACCTGCTTATGGGTCGCCCCCTCCACGTTCACACTATTACTGAGAGGAGAGATGGAGAGAGAGAGAGAGGCAGATGAAGGGAGGTAGAGATTGAATATTCATTCATAATTGGGCTAGGGTATACTGAGTCATCATTGCAAATGAGCAGCAGCACTCATACATAATTAGAAACTAGCATTGGTTCTTTCTGCCTAAAATGAATTGTGTTGTTGATGTTTCTTGCTGCCTAGTCAGTGTCTGTCTTGGTGTGCGTGGACGAGCCCTCTTGTATAACAGTGATCATCCTATATTAAGTACCACTCTGTGTGTGTCTGGGAGTGAATGGACGAGCCCTCTTGTATAACAGTGATCATCATATATTAAGGGTCAGTCAGTAGACGTCATGATAAGGCTGTCAGCAAGTCTAATGTTCACCTCAGCTGGAACTCTGACGTCTCCCATGGCAACGGGGTCACGGTTGGGTCGCGTCACTCAGATGACTGTGCGTCAGAGCATGAGCTAGTAAGATGGAGTTGTGACCTCTGAAGGGACTCTGTGTGTGTGTGTGTGTGTGTGTGTGTGTGTTAGAGGTCGACCGATTATGATTGATCAACGCCGATACCGATTACTGGAGGACCAAAAAAGCCGCTAACGATTAAATCGGCCGATTTTTTTTATTTTTAAATTTGTAATAATGACAATTACAACAATACTGAATTAACTTATTTTAACTTAATATAAAACATCAATAAAATCAATTTAGCCTCAAATAAATAATGAAACATGTTCAATTTGGTTTAAATAATGCAAAAACAAAGTGTTGGAGAAGAAAGTAATGTGATGCCGTGTAAAAATATGTGCCATGTAAAAAAACTAACGTTTAAGTTCCTTGCTCAGAACATGAGAACATATGAAAGTTGGTAGTTCCTTTTAACATGAGACTTCAATATTCCAAGGTAAGAGGTTTTAGGTTGTAGTTAATATAGTATTTATAGGACTATTTCTCTCTATACCATTTGTATTTCATATACCTTTGACTATTGGATGTTCTTATAGGCACTATAGTATTGCCAGTGTAACAGTATAGCTTCCGTCCCTCTCCTCGCCCCTACCTGGGCTCGAACCAGGAACACATCGACAACAGCAACACTCGAAGCATCGTTACCCATCGCTCCACAAAAGCCACGGCCCTTGCAGCGCAAGAGAAGTAACTATTCCAAATCTAAAAGCGAGTGACGTTTGAAACAGTATTAGCGCACACACAGCTAACTAGGTAACCATTTCACATTGGTTACACCAGCCATTAGGCTGATAGGCTTGAAGTCATAAACAGCGCTGTGCTTGCGAAGAGCTGCTGGCAAAACGCACGAAGGTGCTGTTTGAATGAATGATTACGGGCCTGCTGCTGCTCAGTCAGACTGCTCTATCAAATCAAACTTAATTATAACAATAACACACAGAAATACAAGCCTTTGGTCATTAATATGATCGAATCTGGAAACTATAATTTTGAAAACAAAATGTTTATTATTTCAGTGAAATAAGGAACCGTTCAGTATTTTATCTAACGGGTGGCATCCCTAAGTCTAAATATTCTTGTTACATTGTACAACCTTTAATGCATGTCATAATTACATAAAATTCTGGCAAATTAGTTCGCAATGAGCCAGGCAGCCCCAACTGTTGCATATACCCTAACTCTGAGTGCAATGAACGCAAGAGAAATGACACAATTTCACCTGGTTAATATTGCCTGCTAACCTGGATTAGTAGTTATAACTAGTGATTATGATTGATTGATTGTTTTTTATAAGATAAGTTTAATGCTAGCTAGCAACTTACCTTTGCTTCTACTACATTTGCGTAACTGGCAGTCTCCTCGTGGAGTGCAATGAGAGGCAGGTGGTTAGAGCGTTGGACTAGTTAACTGTAAGGTTGCAAGATTGAAACCCCTGAGTTGACAAGGTGAAAATCTGTCGTTCTGCCCCTGAACAAGGCAGTTAACCCACAGTTCCTAGGCCGTCATTGAGAATAAGAATGTGCTCTTAACTGACTTGCCTAGTTAAATAAAAGGTATCATTTTTTTTTTATACAAAAATTAAATAAAAATAATGATGGGAAATCAGCGCCCAAAAATACAGATTTCAGATTGTTATGAAAACTTGAAATCGGCCCTAATTAATCGGCCATTCCGATTCATTTTGTCGACCTCTAGTGTGTGTGTGAGTGAGTGAGTGAGGGCCACTCAGATGGCAGCGTGTCAGGGCATGAGACTGTGTGTGTGTGTGTGTGTGTGTGTGTGTGTGTGTGTGTGTGTGTGTGTGTGTGTGTGTGTAAGCAGCAGGAGTGCTGACGTCTGCACTGCAGCAGCCTATAGTAAATATTACAGTTACCAACTATAGTTAGGCTCACAGTTCACACAGTAGAAACTATTGATACAGAAGAACCCTATCCTACCTTCAGGATACACATGATGTCAACGTGATATTTCTGTATAAGTTCACAGGAAAATAAATGATAAAGTAGCCCTTTGCCTAGTAAACCCAGGCTAACTATCATGTTGTTACATCAGTGACAGAGGAACAGAAAGCAGGCCAAAGATTACAGCATCAACACACAACACAACACTGCCAGACAGACCACCTGCAGTAGAGATGCTCCACAAGCACTGCAGTTAACACTGAGGAAGACACTGGGGCCATAAAACAAACAGACAATGACAGAGATACACACTCCAATGTTTCATCAAGGAAACTGACAGTGTGCGCACAGCCGGCACAACTCCTAATCAGTGTGTGTGGGTAGAGAACACAGTAGGTCCATTCTGTCATCTGTGGGCCTGTGTGTGTTATGCCTCCCAACATGTTGATCCCTACATGTATCCCTTACAGGTGTCAAAAAACACAGACTCATTTCCTTTAATCACTAGTCTCTCGGCTGGCTAATGTTTAACTGAAAGCTGCTGAGGTAGTCATACACACACACAGAAAGACAGAGACAGACTGGACCGAGACAAACACACACACACAGAAAGACAGACTGGACCGAGACAAACACACACACACAGAAAGACAGACAAGTCTTTCTCCAGTCTAGTCTGGTTAGAATTCAGGAACAACTGTGGGTCATATAACCATGAGTGTTTGGACTGGACTGGAGGCTGTCATAAAGGCATGGGTAGGGGGCTGAGAGGCAGAAGTTCTCTGGGACTGTGTGTGTGTTCTCTCTGAGACTGTGTGTGTGTGTGTGTTCTCTCTGGGACTGTGTGTGTTCTCTCTGGGACTGTGTGTGTGTGTGTTCTCTCTGGGACTGTGTGTGTGTGTGTTCTCTCTGGGACTGTGTGTGTGTGTGTGTTCTCTCTGGGACTGTGTGTGTGTGTGTTCTCTCTGGGACTGTGTGTGTGTGTGTTCTCTCTGGGACTGTGTGTGTTCTCTCTGGGACTGTGTGTGTGTTCTCTCTGGGACTGTGTGTGTGTTCTCTCTGCCACTGTGTGTGTGTGTGTGTGTTCTCTCTGGGACTGTGTGTGTGTGTGTGTGTTCTCTCTGGGACTGTGTGTGTGTGTGTGTTCTCTCTGGGACTGTGTGTGTGTGTGTGTGTTCTCTCTGGGACTGTGTGTGTGTGTGTGTGTTCTCTCTGGGACTGTGTGTGTGTGTGTGTGTGTGTTCTCTCTGGGACTGTGTGTGTGTGTGTGTGTTCTCTCTGGGACTGTGTGTGTGTGTGTGTTCTCTCTGGGACTGTGTGTGTGTGTGTGTTCTCTCTGGGACTGTGTGTGTGTGTGTGTGTTCTCTCTGGGACTGTGTGTGTGTGTGTGTGTGTTCTCTCTGGGACTGTGTGTGTGTGTGTTCTCTCTGGGACTGTGTTACTGAGGTGTGGATTTTGGAGAGCAGTGGAGATGCTCCACAAGCACTGCAGCTAACACTGAGGGACTGCTGTGTGTGAGCATATGGAGCACATGGGCAGGTGTCTCTCCCTGGCATAGATAATTGTGTTGCTCAAGACACACACACACAATGGGCGTGCAACCACCCGTGCACGCACACCAATATTGGAGTCAACAAACTGCCAGGCTACTGCACGGCACCCAATCATAAAGCAGCAAACTGAAGAATTACTGAGAGCACATCCAATCAGATGAGCCCTATGTATCCCGTATCCAGCAACCCCCCTCGCTCACACACACACAGGTACTGATGCTGAGCTGTATGCTGCCTGCTCCTTGCCATGGCAACAGAACCTAACATCACCAAGCTAGGATCCCTTGTGCATACTAAACCTGTCTCAAAGACCAGACAGACACACTGCACTCTCTATATATTGCAGCATCCGCATCCAGACACAGATGGCATACTATGGCTATTGTTGATCTATTACAATTAGGAAATGTTAAGTCCCAATTTAATTGAGACTAGATAGAAAGCATTTGGGCACACTAATAAAATACCTATTATCATCATCAAGGCAAGTAGGTAAACATAGTAGCCGACTATTAATGTGCACGCATTGAATGGGCATTTTTCCATCATCTGGTTCTGTTGTTAATAATAATGACAGATGCTGTTTTTCTGGTAACGTGATGTGTAGGGAAGGAAGGAACCTGTGTGTGTGCTGGTGTTAATATAGTTAGCTTGTATCCAAATTCAGAGAGTCAGTGTGACTGGAATTCGTAATGATCACATGCTCTCACACAGACCGTCTTTTCATTGAGATGAACCGGCTCTTCTGCCCTGTACACTCCCGATAAGACTGGCACAAGCACAGACTGATGCATGAGTTAGCAAGGCTTTGTTAACCTAGTCTCCAGGTCAAGTGAAACATATCATTTAACGTTGCTAGCTATGATCGTTTATGGCGTTGCACTGAGCCGAGGACAACAGCTTGTGAATTATGGAGTTAACGTTAGCTAGCGAGCTTAAATTTGGGAGAGCAGAACACGTTTGTTTCACGAACCAACTGCAGTGCAGAGGAGCTGACATGACAATTACCGTCCTTTTTAGCGTTGGTTGCTGTGGTCTGTTTGTTTTGCCCTGCCTTGACCAAATATCTACCATTGAGCTAGCTTACGCATGTAGTTAGCAGCTACCAGATAGCAAGCTAACTCTTACTTACACTTCCAGAATCCGGTCCCCTTTCGAGATACCGGCTCTGTCCGCTGCACCTCCCGGTAAAACAGCACTAACATGCTGTAGCGGGGCATACAATTCCCCGTTGATGCTCCGTAGTTGTCCTCCTTCGCTAACCTGTCCCCGGACATTGAAGCCATATCCCGAGTCAGACTTGACTATCCGCACCAGTCGCGGGCCTGACGTAACGGTAGTCACCGTTTGGCAACTGCCGGTGCCCTGCGTTGGGCTGACACCGGAGCAGTTACGAGAGGGTGGCTGAACTAACGGAGGTGCCACCGAATTAATTCCCTCTCCCTCAATGTCTGCCATTTTCCGTCAGCCTGTTTCCCCCTTATCCACTTTGAGTCTCCCACACTTCAAGGTAGCTCTCCTAGTTATCTAGCTAGCTTGCTAGAAACGATGGAGAGAGGAGGAGCGACCAAGTCACGAAAACCGATTTGACTCGAGAGACTGCCCTCGCTGGAACCCGCCCATCGTCTGCGCACCCGCAACATCAAGATACTGGGCTCGTTTAAGTGGATACATTTTCTCAAGTCGATGGTCACTATGGGATCAATATCATGCCAAATGTATTGTGAACTCAAAGCATGCATTTTGTATTCGTGTATCACGATCTGTACTAATAAGTACCAATCCACAAATGTAAATCACCAATCCACAAATGTAAATCACCAATCCACAAATGTAAATCACCAATCCACAAATGTAAATCACCAATCCACAAATGTAAATCATCAATCCACAAATGTAAATCACCAATCCGCAAATGTAAATCACTTTCCACAAATGTAAATAATTTTCCACAAATGTAATTCACCAATCCGCAAATGTAAATCGCTATCCACAAATGCAATCACGTTTTTATTTGTATTTGTAAATCGATATATTGCATTAGAATGGTTTTATAACTGCAGATATGCAGGTCATTTCCAAAGGCCTTAAGTAAAATGACTGCCATAAAGACGGTGAACGGGTGTACACCGCAATAGTGTTGCATATATAGAGTAATCTAGGGGTGGGGTTTCGATTATTTACATTGGACATCCTATGGCTACATATATGGTTAACATATTATGGTTACCGTACTATCATTTCTGCAGCGTTGAAAGGCAGCCATCAACATGGCCAAACGAGAGGCTGCCAGCGATTTATAGAAATCACTTTCTATGGGTACAAACCTTTTCTCTACGACGACACATCGCTTTCTACGTGTGATAACTTTTTTCTATGGCGTCAAATAACCTTTTATGCTTGAGAACTTTTTCTCTACGACTACACATCTCTCTCTACATGTGAGAACCTTTTCTCTACGACTACACATCTCTCTCTACATGTGAGAACTTTTTCTCTACGACTACACATCTCTCTCTACATGTGAGAACCTTTTCTCTACGACTACACATCTCTCTCTACATGTGAGAACCTTTTCTCTACGACTACACATCTCTCTCTACATGTGAGAACCTTTTCTCTACGACTACACATCTCTCTCTACATGTGAGAACCTTTTCTCTACGACTACACATCTCTCTCTACATGTGAGAACCTTTTCTCTACGACTACACATCTCTCTCTACATGTGAGAACCTTTTCTCTACGACTACACATCTCTCTCTACATGTGAGAACCTTTTCTCTACGACTACACATCTCTCTCTACATGTGAGAACCTTTTCTCTACGACTACACATCTCTTTCTACATGTGAGAACCTTTTCTCTACGACTACACATCTCTTTCTACATGTGAGAACCTTTTCTCTACGACTACACATCTCTCTCTACATGTGAGAACCTTTTCTCTACGACTACACATCTCTCTCTACATGTGAGAACCTTTTCTCTACGACTACACATCTCTCTCTACATGTGAGAACCTTTTCTCTACGACTACACATCTCTCTCTACATGTGAGAACCTTTTTCTCTACGACTACACATCTCTCTCTACATGTGAGAACCTTTTCTCTACGACTACACATCTCTCTCTACATGTGAGAACCTTTTTCTCTACGACTACACATCTCTCTCTACATGTGAGAACCTTTTTCTCTACGACTACACATCTCTCTCTACATGTGAGAACCTTTGTCCAGTAGGAGTGACATCTGTGGTTTCAGGGTGGGTGGGAAAGGAGTTGGGTGCAGTTGAATCAGTGAAGGTAACCTGTAGTGGACTTGTGATATTTGTTTGTGTCTCTTCTGACAAGGGGGAGCGGGAGTGTCATGCAACTTGGGTCAAGATTGGTTTCTTTCTTTGCTCTTAGGAACAGGGCACCATCAAAAGGAGTGATTTATGGGGTAGCGTGGAGCAATTGAAGTTGGAGATTCCGGGTGTTTGTGATGCCCGTGTTTGGTGCTATGCGGGCCTGGTGGTGAGCGTGGTGAAACAGAGGAGTCACTGTCAGTACTTTTTAGTTTTGAGTCAGTCTTTACCTGACAAAGTCCTGTTAGGATGTATCAGTTATCCTGTTAGAGCTTGTGTGCTGAATCCACAAAACCGCTTTTTATGTTTATTCCATGGCCAACCATCCCTCTAGCTACCCCTTATTCCACACTATGCCTTTCCTGCCCCATGGTCCCTCAACTTCAGACACTTTTAACTCTTATCGCTGTAAACCCAACCTTCCTTCACTTGTTGGGCTCCTGATTGGATAACATCTAGACTGTGTTGTGGTGTACTTTTCTTTCACCTATGTAATGCTTTCCTCCTTCTGCTTATTCTGGGGTTCAGACAGAATGCAATGGTAAAGGTGCTGCTCACAATTGATAGCAGCAACATGGACCTGTTACATTGACCAGAAGGGTGTTGATATAGCTGTGTTTAGACATGGCTACATGGACCTGTTACATTGACCAGAAGGGTGTTGATATAGCTGTGTTTAGGCATGGCTTCATGGACCTGTTACACTAGAAGGGTGTTGATATAGCTGTGTTTAGGCATGGCTAAATGGACCTGTTACTTTGACCAGAAGGGTGTTGATATAGCTGTGTTTAGGCATGGCTTCATGGACCTGTTACACTAGAAGGGTGTTGATATAGCTGTGTTTAGACATGGCTACATGGACCTGTTACATTGACCAGAAGGGTGTTGATATAGCTGTGTTTGGGCATGGCTTCATGGACCTGTTACACCAGAAGGGTGTTGATATAGCTGTGTTTAGACATGGCTTCATGGACCTGTTACATTGTCTAGAAGGGTGTTGATATAGCGGTGTTTAGGCATGGCTTCATGGACCTGTTACATTGTCTAGAAGGGTGTTGATATAGCGGTGTTTAGGCATGGCTACATGGACCTGTTACACTAGAAGGGTGTTGATATAGCTGTGTTTAGTCATGGCTACATGGACCTGTTACACTAGAAGGGTGTTGATATAGCTGTGTTTAGGCATGGCTACATGGACCTGTTACAATAGAAGGGTGTTGATATAGCTGTGTTTAGGCATGGCTACATGGACCTGTTACACTAGAAGGGTGTTGATATAGCTGTGTTTAGGCATGGCTACATGGACCTGTTACAATAGAAGGGTGTTGATATAGCTGTGTTTAGGCATGGCTACATGGACCTGTTACACTAGAAGGGTGTTGATATAGCTGTGTTTAGGCATGGCTACATGGACCTGTTACACTAGAAGGGTGTTGATATAGCTGTGTTTAGGCATGGCTACATGGACCTGTTACACTAGAAGGGTGTTGATATAGCTGTGTTTAGGCATGGCTACATGGACCTGTTACACTAGAAGGGTGTTGATATAGCTGTGTTTAGGCATGGCTACATGGACCTGTTACACTAGAAGGGTGTTGATATAGCTGTGTTTAGGCATGGCTTCATGGACCTGTTACAATAGAAGGGTGTTGATATAGCTGTGTTTAGGCATGGCTACATGGACCTGTTACACTAGAAGGGTGCTTAGGTGCTTCTCCACCTGCATTGCTTGCTGTTTGGGGTTTTAGGCTGGGTTTCTGTACAGCACTTTGAGATATCAGCTGATGTACGAAGGGCTATATAAATAAATTTGATTTGATTTGATTTGTTGATATAGCTGTGTTTAGGCTTAGCTACATGGACCTGTTACACTAGAAGGGTGTTGATATAGCTGTGTTTAGGCATGGCTACATGGACCTGTTACACCAGAAGGGTGTTGATATAGCTGTGTTTAGGCATGGCTACATGGACCTGTTACACCAGAAGGGTGTTGATATAGCTGTGTTTAGGCTTAGCTACATGGACCTGTTACACTAGAAGGGTGTTGATATAGCTGTGTTTAGGCATGGCTACATGGACCTGTTACACCAGAAGGGTGTTGATATAGCTGTGTTTAGGCTTAGCTACATGGACCTGTTACACTAGAAGGGTGTTGATATAGCTGTGTTTAGGCATGGCTACATGGACCTGTTACACTAGAAGGGTGTTGATATAGCTGTGTTTAGGCATGGCTACATGGACCTGTTACACCAGAAGGGTGTTGATATAGCTGTGTTTAGGCTTAGCTACATGGACCTGTTACACTAGAAGGGTGTTGATATAGCTGTGTTTAGGCATGGCTACATGGACCTGTTACACTAGAAGGGTGTTGATATAGCTGTGTTTAGGCATGGCTACATTGACCTGTTACACTAGAAGGGTGTTGATATAGCTGTGTTTAGGCATGGCTACATGGACCTGTTACACTAGAAGGGTGTTGATATAGCTGTGTTTAGGCATGGGTACATGGACCTGTTACACTAGAAGGGTGTTGATATAGCTGTGTTTAGGCATGGCTTCCTTGTTTTGAGTCTGTTAGGTGTGTTTCTCATTCTGCTGGAGTTGACATAGTATTTTCTATAAAAGCTACCTTACACCTTCAGTTGTTTCTACATTTGTAACTCACCAACCAAAAATTACAATATGCTGTTTTACATCGTGTTATTTGTGCTGGTCTAATTCCTAAAATGGAAAATCAGAAGAATCTTTGTAATAGTTCATATGGTGATCTTCGATGTCCCAGGTTTGTGGCATTGATGAAGAAATCATTTCATCTTTACTTACATTCAGATGTTTATATGTTATGTATAAAAGGCACATGCATGCATTGTTTACCATTTTGATTTTATTAAAACAATGTAATTGTTGGAGTTAAGATGATTGATGGGTGACTAGGTGCTTTCTTGTCAAATAAATATGCTTATTCATTCATGATTATGGATACATTCTGAAATGAGTTCATCTGGCATTCAAGCTGCAACAGAACATGTCAACAAGTTCATTCTGAGTTGCTTGAATACAGCAGTGCATACTGCCACCATGAACTGAAAAAGATTTCACCTCGTTCATATAGTTGTCAGAAATGATAAGAGATTAAATATAGATCTCCACTGGCTGAAGGAGAAGAGGATCAGGTAAAATAAGGGTATGTTGCTAGTAATTTAATTTAGGTAGGTAGCTAGGTTATTTGCAAAAAACTAGCCTAGTATTCATGGTCCATTGTAAATATGACTGCTACTAGGATAGTATTCTGGACAAGACAAGACCAAATGCATAATTAAGACAACAAGTACTAGTTCAATAAAATATGGAACAGTAAATTAAAATGTTCAATATATGCTACCGTTCAAAAGTTTGGGGTCACTTAGAAATTTCATAGTTTTTAAAAGAAAAGCACAATTTCTGTCCATTAAAATAACATCAAATTGATCAGAAATACAGAGTAGACATTAATGTTGTAAATGACTATTGTAGCTGGAAACGACAGATTTTCTGTGGAAAATCTATATTGGCGTAGAGAGGCCCATTATCAGCAACCATCACTCCTGTGTTCCAATGGCACGTTTATCATTTTCAAAAGCTAATTGATCATTGGAAAACCCTTTTGCAATTATGTTAGCAAAGCTGAAAACTGTTGTTCTGATTAAAGAAGCAATAAAACTGGCCTTCTTTAGACTAGTTCAGTATCTGGAGCATCAGCATTTGTGGGTTCGATTACAGTATACAAATGGCCAGAAACAAAGACATTTCTTCTGAAACGCGTCAGTTTATACTTGTTCTGAGAAACGAAGGCTATTCCATGCCAGAAATTGCCAATAAACTGAAGATCTCGTATGTCACGAGTCCGACCGAGGGTGTTTCCCCTTCCTGGGCGGGTGGCGCTCGGCGGTCGTCGTCACCGGCCTATTAGCTGCCACTGATTGTTTTTCCTCCCCCTCCTTGTATGTTTAGTGGTAGCACCTGTGTATGGTTAATTAGTTTGTCTTTATTAGACAGCCGGCCCGCCTGGTTGTTGTGCGGGATTATTTCTATGTAACCTTTGGCTCTGTTGTAGAGGTACGTGTTTGTGCCTGGTCGTGATTTGTTCCATTGTACATTTTGATTCCCTGTGTTTGGGAACGTAACTTTTGTGAGCACCCTGTGGTGCGTTGGTGCTATTAAAAGACGCACAGCATTGAACTCTCTGTCTCCTGCATTTGACTCCACACCCACGACACCCGGAGCATTACATCGTATAACGCTCCCTTCACAGAACAGCGCAAACTGGCTCTAACTAGAAATAGAAAGAGGAGTGGGAGGCTCGGGTGCACAACTGAGCAAGAGGACAAGTACACTAGAGTGTCTAGTTTGAGAAACAGAAGCCTCACAAGTCCTCAACTGGCAGCTTCATTAAATAGAACCAGCAAAACACCAGTCTCAACTTCAACAGTGAAGAGGCGACTCCGGGATGCTGGCCTTCTAGGCAGAGTTCCTCTGTCCAGTGTCTGTGTTCTTTTCCCATCTTAATCTTTTCTTCTTATTGGTCAGTCTGAGATATGGCTTTTTCTGCGCAATATATAAAATAAATAATACAATACATTGAAAGTTTGTGAGTGTGCGATACGTGGGTTGGAAATGATTTAGACAGTACAAAAACAACAAAATAAGTATATAAACGATGGCAACACTGCCACCGCACTGTGCCTTGCTGTTGGGAAACCACATCAGTGTCTGACTTTCGGCTGTTGCAGACGCACCAACTTCACTCAACTTTTCTGCAGTCGGTTGCATCACTCAAAGGAGCCCACTGAGATTGACACTGATTTCATTGATTCCCCACTTTGTTCTTAATGCTATTGAAGAAACTACATGATAAAATACTTGGCAATCAGCTTCACATCCACATCTAGGAGCCTAAACAAAGGCATGATAAAAATGGCTAAGATAATTGGTTTATTCCTAATAGAATCGGTTTATTCCAAATGTGTAAAATAATAAATGAATCAACAAATGGAAATCCACCCATGGCATAAACAATCATATTATCTTTTTACCAAGTCATTATTTAAACTTCTGAGAGTCACAATTGCTGAATAGTAAATTAGAACATACAATAGTTACTACAGAGACTGAAGCTTGTTTAACAAAAGAAAACTTCAAATACACAACCACAAGGCTCTCCAGAGGGTGGTGAGGTCTGCTCCGCCCACAACCACAAGGCTCTCCAGAGGGTGGTGAGGTCTGCTCCGCCCACAACCACAAGGCTCTCCAGAGGGTGGTGAGGTCTGCTCCGCCCACAACCACAAGGCTCTCCAGAGGGTGGTGAGGTCTGCTCCGCCCACAACCACAAGGCTCTCCAGAGGGTGGTGAGGTCTGCTCCGCCCACAACCACAAGGCTCTCCAGAGGGTGGTGAGGTCTGCTCCGCCCACAACCACAAGGCTCTCCAGAGGGTGGTGAGGTCTGCTCCGCCCACAACCACAAGGCTCTCCAGAGGGTGGTGAGGTCTGCTCCGCCCACAACCACAAGGCTCTCCAGAGGGTGGTGAGGTCTGCTCCGCCCACAACCATAAGGCTCTCCAGAGGGTGGTGAGGTCTGCTTGCCCACAACCACAAGGTTCTCCAGAGGCTGGTGAGGTCTGCTCCGCCCACAACCACAAGGCTCTCCAGAGGGTGGTGAGGTCTGCTCCACCCACAACCACAAGGCTCTCCAGAGGGTAGTGAGGTCTGCTCCGCCCAAACCACAAGGCTCTCCAGAGGGTGGTGAGACTGCTCCGCCCACAACCACAAGGCTCCCCAGAGGGTGGTGAGGTCTGCTCCGCCCACAACCACAAGGCTCTCCAGAGGGTAGTGAGGTCTGCTCCGCCCACAACCACAAGGCTCCCCAGAGGGTGGTGAGGTCTGCTCCACCCACAACCACAAGGCTCCCCAGAGGGTGGTGAGGTCTGCTCCGCCCACAACCACAAGGCTCTCCAGAGGGTAGTGAGGTCTGCTCCGCCCACAACCACAAGGCTCTCCAGAGGGTGGTGAGGTCTGCTCCACCCACAACCACAAGGCTCTCCAGAGGGTAGTGAGGTCTGCTCCGCCCAAACCACAAGGCTCTCCAGAGGGTGGTGAGACTGCTCCGCCCACAACCACAAGGCTCCCCAGAGGGTGGTGAGGTCTGCTCCGCCCACAACCACAAGGCTCTCCAGAGGGTAGTGAGGTCTGCTCCGCCCACAACCACAAGGCTCCCCAGAGGGTGGTGAGGTCTGCTCCACCCACAACCACAAGGCTCCCCAGAGGGTGGTGAGGTCTGCTCCGCCCACAACCACAAGGCTCTCCAGAGGGTAGTGAGGTCTGCTCCGCCCACAACCACAAGGCTCTCCAGAGGGTGGTGAGGTCTGCTCTGCCCACAACCACAAGGGTCTCCAGAGGGTGGTGAGGTCTGCTCCGCCCACAACCGTAGGGCTCTCCAGAGGGTAGTGAGGTCTGCTCCGCTCACAACCGTAAGGCTCTCCAGAGGGTAGTGAGGTCTGCTCTGCCCACAACCGTAAGGCTCTCCAGAGGGTAGTGAGGTCTGCTCCGCCCACAACCGCAAGGCTCTCCAGAGGCTAGTGAGGTCTGCTCCGCCCACAACCGTAAGGCTCTCCAGAGGGTGGTGAGGTCTGCTCCGCCCACAACCACAAGGCTCTCCAGAGGGTGGTGAGGTCTGCTCCGCCCACAACCGTAAGGCTCTCCAGAGGGTGGTGAGGTCTGCTCCGCCCACAACCGTAAGGCTCTCCAGAGGGTAGTGAGGTCTGCACAACGCATCACCGGGGGCAAAGTACCTGCCCTCCAGGACACCTACACCCCCCGATGTCACAGGAAGGCCATAAAGATCATCAAGGAGAACAACCACCCGAGCCACTGCCTGTTCACCCCGCTATCATCCAGAAGGCGAGGTCAGTACAGGTGCATCAAAGCAGGGACCGAGACACTGAAAAATAGCTTCTATCTCAAGACCATCAGACTGTTAAACAGCCACCACTAATATTGAGTGGCTGCTGCCAACATACTAACTCAACTCCAGCCACTTAAATAATGGAAAAATGTATGTAAAAAATGTATCACTAGCCACTTTAAACAATGCCACTTAATATAATGTTTACATACCCTACATTACTCATCTCATATGTATATACTGTACTCTATACCATCTACTGCATCTTTATGTAATACATGTATCACTAGCCACTTTAAACAATGCCAATTTTATATGTTTACATACCCTACATTACTCATCTCATATGTATATACTGTACTCGATAACATCTACTGCATCTTGCCTATGCCGTTCTGTACCATCACTCATTAATATATCTTTATGTACATATTCTTCATCCCTTTATACTTGTGTGTATAAGGTAGTTGTTGTGAAATTGTTAGGTTAGATTACTCATTGGTTATTACTGCATTGTCGGAACTAGAAGCACAAGCATTTCTCTACACTCGCATTAACATCTGCTAACCATGTGTATGTGACAAATACAATTTGATTTGATTTATGCGTGGGAATACTTGGGAACAGATTTCTTAAATTAAAATAACTTGGAGCAGATTTCCTGGTGTTTTTATTTCCTCGTCTTTTATGTCCAAGAATTAAAAATCCCCAACGTTTTTATTTGGGCTCATTAAACTTGGGGGGCCAAATAAAATCCCCCACGGGCCAAATTTGGGGAGCCCTTCCCGAGTCCAACTCCAATTGCTCTCCACACTGATCTCACCCACCTGGATAAGAGGAATACCTATGTGAGAATGCTGTTCATTGACTACAGCTCAGCATTCAACACCATTGTCCCTTCCAAGCTCATCACCAAGCTTAGGACTCTGGGTCTGAACACCTCCCTCTGCAACTGGATCCTGGACTTCCTGACCGACCGACCCCAGGTGCCAAGGAGAGGCAACATCACCTCTGCCACGCTGACCCTCAACACTGGGGCCCCACAGGGGTGTGTGGTTAGTCCTCTCCTGTACTCCCCGTTCACCCACGACTGTGTGGCTAATCACGACTCCAACACCATCAAGTTTGCTGACGACACAATGGTGGTAGGCCTGAACACCGGCGACGATGAGTCAGCCTAAAGGGAGGAGGTCAGTGACCTGGCAGTGTGGTGACAGAGAATCAATCTCTCCCTCAACGTCAGTAAGACCAAGGTACGGATCGTGGACTGCAGGAAACAGGGGGGCGAGCACGCCCCTATCCACATCGAAAGGGCTGCAGTGGAGCCCCGGTGTCCTAATCACTAGACTTAAAATGGTCCAAACACACACGCACAGTCATGAAGAAGGTGCGAAGTGCCTCTTCTCTCTAAGGAGGTTAAAAAAGTTTTGCATGGGCCCTCAAATCCTTAAACAGTTCTACTACTGTACCATTGATAGCATCTTGACTGTCTGCATCACTGCCTAGTATGGAAATAGCACCGCAACAGTGGGTGGTGCGGACAGCTGAGTACATTACTGGGACCGAGCTTCCTGCCATCCAGGACATCGATATCGGGTGTGGAAGGAAGGCCTGGAAAATCATTAAAGACTCCAGCCACCCAAGCCATAGACTATTCTCTCTGCTTCTGTACTGCAAGAGGTACCGGTGCATCAAGTCTGACACCAACAGGCTCCTGAACAGCTTCTATCCCCAAGCAATACGACTGATAAATAGATAACAAAATAGCTACATGGACGATCTGAGTTTACCTTGTATCTTTATTGAGCGTTTATTTTTGCACTGTCTCTATGCACACTCACAGGGCCCTACACACTAACACACTGTCTCTATGCACACTCACAGGGCCCTACACACTAACACACTGTCTCTATGCACACTCACAGGGCCCTACACACTAACACACTGTCTCTATGCACACTCACAGGGCCCTACACACTAACACACTGTCTCTATGCACACTCACAGGGCCCTACACACTAACACACTGTCTCTATGCACACTCATAGGGCCCTACACACTAACACACTGTCTCTATGCACACTCACAGGGCCCTACACACTAACACACTGTCTCTATGCACACTCACAGGGCCCTACACACTAACACACTGTCTCTATGCACACTCACAGGGCCCTACACACTAACACACTGTCTATATGCACACTCACAGGGCCCTACACACTAACACACTGTCTCTATGCACACTCACAGGGCCCTACACACTAACACACTGTCTCTATGCACACTCACAGGGCCCTACACACTAACACACTGTCTCTATGCACACTCACAGGGCCATACACACTAACACACTGTCTCTATGCACACTCACAGGGCCCTACACACTAACACACTGTCTCTATGCACACTCACAGGGCCCTACACACTAACACACTGTCTCTATGCACACTCACAGGGCCCTACACACTAACACACAGTCTCTATGCACACTCACAGGGCCCTACACACTAACACACTGTCTCTATGCACACTCACAGGGCCCTACACACTAACACACTGTCTCTATGCACACTCACAGGGCCCTACACACTAACACACAGTCTCTATGCACACTCACAGGGCCCTACACACTAACACACTGTCTCTATGCACACTCACAGGGCCCTACACACTAACACACTGTCTCTATGCACACTCACAGGGCCCTACACACTAACACACTGTCTCTATGCACACTCACAGGGCCCTACACACTAACACACTGTCTCTATGCACACTCACAGGGCCCTACACACTAACACACTGTCTCTATGCACACTCACAGGGCCCTACACACTAACACACTGTCTCTATGCACACTCACAGGGCCCTACACACTAACACACTGTCTCTATGCACACTCACGGGGCCCTACACACTAACACACTGTCTCTATGCACACTCACAGGGCCCTACACACGAACACACTGTCTCTATGCACACTCACAGGGCCCTACACACTAACACACATACATTCACTCACTCACTCCGTCATCTGCTCACTCACACATAATACGCACATACATTTATACTGACTCTACAAACCCCCACACCCACTCACATACAATCTATTGCTACACTCTTTATGTTATATCTAGTTGCCTAGTCACCTTACCCCTATACATATCTACCTCCATCACTCCAGTATCCGTCTCCTTACCCCTATACATATCTACCTCCATCACTCCAGTATCCCTGTCTCCTTACCGCTATACATATCTACCTCCATCACTCCAGTATCCCTGTCACCTTACCCCTATACATATCTACCTCCATCACTCCAGTATCCCTGTCTCCTTACCGCTATACATATCTACCTCCATCACTCCAGTATCCGTCTCCTTACCCCTATACATATCTACCTCCATCACTCCAGTATCCCTGTCTCCTTACCCCTATACATATCTACCTCCATCACTCCAGTATCCCTGTCACCTTACCCCTATACATATCTACCTCCATCACTCCAGTATCCCTGTCTCCTTACCGCTATACATATCTACCTCCATCACTCCAGTATCCCTGTCACCTTACCCCTATACATATCTACCTCCATCACTCCAGTATCCCTGTCTCCTTACCTCTATACATATCTACCTCCATCACTCCAGTATCCCTGTCCCCTATACATATCTACCTCTATCACTCCAGTATCCCTGTCTCCTTACCCCTATACATATCTACCTCTATCACTCCAGTATCCCTGTCTCCTTACCCCTATACATATCTACCTCCATCACTCCAGTATCCCTGTCACCTTACCCCTATACATATCTACCTCTATCACTCCAGTATCCCTGTCCCCTATACATATCTACCTCTATCACTCCAGTATCCCTGTCACCTTACCCCTATACATATCTACCTCTATCACTCCAGTATCCCTGTTTCCTTACCCCTATACATATCTACCTCCATCACTCCAGTATCCCTGTCACCTTACCCCTATACATATCTACCTCCATCACTCCAGTATCCCTGTCACCTTACCCCTATACATATCTACCTCCATCACTCCAGTATCCCTGTCACCTTACCTCTATACATATCTACCTCCATCACTCCAGAATCCCTGTCACCTTACCCCTATACATATCTACCTCCATCACTCCAGTATCCCTGTCACCTTACCCCTATACATATCTACCTCCATCACTCCAGTATCCCTGTCACCTTACCTCTATACATATCTACCTCCATCACTCCAGTATCCGTCTCCTTACCCCTATACATATCTACCTCCATCACTCCAGTATCCCTGTCACCTTACCCCTATACATATCTACCTCCATCACTCCAGTATCCCTGTCTCCTTACCCCTATACATATCTACCTCCATCACTCCAGTATCCCTGTCACCTTACCCTTATACATATCTACCTCCATCACTCCAGTATCCCTGTCTCCTTACCGCTATACATATCTACCTCCATCACTCCAGTATCCCTGTCACCTTACCCCTATACATATCTACCTCCATCACTCCAGTATCCCTGTCTCCTTACCGCTATACATATCTACCTCCATCACTCCAGTATCCGTCTCCTTACCCCTATACATATCTACCTCCATCACTCCAGTATCCCTGTCTCCTTACCCCTATACATATCTACCTCCATCACTCCAGTATCCCTGTCACCTTACCCCTATACATATCTACCTCCATCACTCCAGTATCCCTGTCTCCTTACCGCTATACATATCTACCTCCATCACTCCAGTATCCCTGTCACCTTACCCCTATACATATCTACCTCCATCACTCCAGTATCCCTGTCTCCTTACCTCTATACATATCTACCTCCATCACTCCAGTATCCCTGTCCCCTATACATATCTACCTCTATCACTCCAGTATCCCTGTCTCCTTACCCCTATACATATCTACCTCTATCACTCCAGTATCCCTGTCTCCTTACCCCTATACATATCTACCTCCATCACTCCAGTATCCCTGTCACCTTACCCCTATACATATCTACCTCTATCACTCCAGTATCCCTGTCCCCTATACATATCTACCTCTATCACTCCAGTATCCCTGTCACCTTACCCCTATACATATCTACCTCTATCACTCCAGTATCCCTGTTTCCTTACCCCTATACATATCTACCTCCATCACTCCAGTATCCCTGTCACCTTACCCCTATACATATCTACCTCCATCACTCCAGTATCCCTGTCACCTTACCCCTATACATATCTACCTCCATCACTCCAGTATCCCTGTCACCTTACCTCTATACATATCTACCTCCATCACTCCAGAATCCCTGTCACCTTACCCCTATACATATCTACCTCCATCACTCCAGTATCCCTGTCTCCTTACCCCTATACATATCTACCTCCATCACTCCAGTATCCCTGTCACCTTACCTCTATACATATCTACCTCCATCACTCCAGTATCCGTCTCCTTACCCCTATACATATCTACCTCCATCACTCCAGTATCCCTGTCACCTATACATATCTACCTCTATCACTCCAGTATCCCTGTCTCCTTACCCCTATACATATCTACCTCTATCACTCCAGTATCCCTGTCTCCTTACCCCTATACATATCTACCTCCATCACTCCAGTATCCCTGTCACCTTACCCCTATACATATCTACCTCTATCACTCCAGTATCCCTGTCCCCTATACATATCTACCTCTATCACTCCAGTATCCCTGTCACCTTACCCCTATACATATCTACCTCCATCACTCCAGTATCCTTGTCTCCTTACCCCTATACATATCTACCTCCATCACTCCAGTATCCCTGTCCCCTTACCCCTATACATATCTACCTCCATCACTCCAGTATCCCTGTCCCCTTACCCCTATACATATCTACCTCCATCACTCCAGTATATACATATGAGATGAGTAATGTAGGGTATGTAAACAAAGTGGCATAGTTTAAAGTGGCTAGTGATACATTTAATACATAAAGATGCAGTAGATTATATAGAGTACAGTATATACATATGAGATGAGTAATGTAGGGTATGTAAACATTATATTAATTAGCATTGTTTAAAGTGGCTAGTGATATATTTTACATCCATTTCCATCAATTCCCATACTAAAGGCGGGTGCAATGCTGAGCTAATCACGGTGCAATGCTCCTATTTTCTGCTGGCCTGCCCCACCACTACAGAAAGGACTGATCTAGGCTGAAACACCTGCATTTTGGAGCTACCTGTTTGTATGCGGCTTTATTAACTCAATTCTATGTAATGTATATCATTTTTTTTACATTGTTTGCAAACTGATATGACACGTATTAAAACCAAAATAACATGCAAAACAGACAAGCCCGCCCATTTTTTTGCAAGAAATGTGGGGCTCGAAACAGGTGGGGCTTAGACCCACCTGCCCTGAATGACGGGTCACCACTGGTCATGATTTATATACTGTAACAGGCCCTCAACAGGCTTACTAATGTACAATTTAGATATATTTGGTTGTTTTCGTTGCATAACATTTAGAAATGGTTCCTTTTCAGGTTTAGAAAAAGTGACTTAAATGCCAACTCCTGTTCGTATAAGCTGGTAGTGTAGTTTGACTACCACCACTGATTTTCATATGCTAAGTTGTTTTTTAACTGCAATGCAGTTGATTGGTGACGATGATATGTGTTGGGCTTGACATCCAGACAAGTATTATGTTCTGATTTTTACCACAACATAGTGTAAAATACACATATAAACAATAGCCTAAATGTCAACTCATTTTGCTGGGGAACAATGTATTTCCATTGGCCTGATACCACATCTATCAGCTCTCCTCCTGAGAGGTATAGTAGAATGGAAGCAGGAAGAATAGCAGAGGCTAGAAGACAAGTGTGCCATGATGGTGCTAGGCAGGTAGAGGGGGATGGATGGGCTGAATAGGAACTCTACTCTGAAACAGAGCCCAAGATACAGACAATATAAAGACACATTTCAGATTCCTTCATTCTCTCTCTCCATCATGGCAGGTTGAGTGAGTCTGTCATGAAAGAAAGTGAATCAAATGAAGAGTGCAGGTTTATTATCAGTCAAATGAAGAGTGCAGGTTTATTATCAGTCAAATGAAGAGTGCAGGTTTATTATCAGTCAAATGAAGAGTGCAGGTTTATTATCAGTCAAATGAAGAGTGCAGGTTTATTATCAGTCAAATGAAGAGTGCAGGTTTATTATCAGTCAAATGAAGAGTGCAGGTTTATTATCAGTCAAATGAAGAGTGCAGGTTTATTATCAGTCAAATGAAGAGTGCAGGTTTATTATCAGTCAAATGAAGAGTGCAGGTTTATTATCAGTCAAATGAAGAGTGCAGGTTTATTATCAGTCAAATGAAGAGTGCAGGTTTATTATCAGTCAAATGAAGAGTGCAGGTTTATTATCAGTCAAATGAAGAGTGCAGGTTTATTATCAGTCAAATGAAGAGTGCAGGTTTATTATCAGCAGGTTTATTATCAGTCAAATGAAGAGTGCAGGTTTATTATCAGTCAAATGAAGAGTGCAGGTTTATTATCAGTCAAATGAAGAGTGCAGGTTTATTATCAGTCAAATGAAGAGTGCAGGTTTATTATCAGTCAAATGAAGAGTGCAGGTTTATTATCAGTCAAATGAAGAGTGCAGGTTTATTATCAGTCAAATGAAGAGTGCAGGTTTATTATCAGTCAAATGAAGAGTGCAGGTTTATTATCAGTCAAATGAAGAGTGCAGGTTTATTATCAGTCAAATGAAGAGTGCAGGTTTATTATCAGTCAAATGAAGAGTGCAGGTTTATTATCAGTCAAATGAAGAGTGCAGGTTTATTATCAGTCAAATGAAGAGTGCAGGTTTATTATCAGTCAAATGAAGAGTGCAGGTTTATTATCAGTCAAATGAAGAGTGCAGGTTTATTATCAGTCAAATGAAGAGTGCAGGTTTATTATCAGTCAAATGAAGAGTGCAGGTTTATTATCAGTCAAATGAAGAGTGCAGGTTTATTATCAGTCAAATGAAGAGTGCAGGTTTATTATCAGTCAAATGAAGAGTGCAGGTTTATTATCAGTCAAATGAAGAGTGCAGGTTTATTATCAGTCAATGAAGAGTGCAGGTTTATTATCAGTCAAATGAAGAGTGCAGGTTTATTATCAGTCAAATGAAGAGTGCAGGTTTATTATCAGTCAAATGAAGAGTGCAGGTTTATTATCAGTCAAATGAAGAGTGCAGGTTTATTATCAGTCAAATGAAGAGTGCAGGTTTATTATCAGTCAAATGAAGAGTGCAGGTTTATTATCAGTCAAATGAAGAGTGCAGGTTTATTATCAGTCAAATGAAGAGTGCAGGTTTATTATCAGTCAAATGAAGAGTGCAGGTTTATTATCAGTCAAATGAAGAGTGCAGGTTTATTATCAGTCAAATGAAGAGTGCAGGTTTATTATCAGTCAAATGAAGAGTGCAGGTTTATTATCAGTCAAATGAAGAGTGCAGGTTTATTATCAGTCAAATGAAGAGTGCAGGTTTATTATCAGTCAAATGAAGAGTGCAGGTTTATTATCAGTCAAATGAAGAGTGCAGGTTTATTATCAGTCAAATGAAGAGTGCAGGTTTATTATCAGTCAAATGAAGAGTGCAGGTTTATTATCAGTCAAATGAAGAGTGCAGGTTTATTATCAGTCAAATGAAGAGTGCAGGTTTATTATCAGTCAAATGAAGAGTGCAGGTTTATTATCAGTCAAATGAAGAGTGCAGGTTTATTATCAGTCAAATGAAGAGTGCAGGTTTATTATCAGTCAAATGAAGAGTGCAGGTTTATTATCAGTCAAATGAAGAGTGCAGGTTTATTATCAGTCAAATGAAGAGTGCAGGTTTATTATCAGTCAAATGAAGAGTGCAGGTTTATTATCAGTCAAATGAAGAGTGCAGGTTTATTATCAGTCAAATGAAGAGTGCAGGTTTATTATCAGTCAAATGAAGAGTGCAGGTTTATTATCAGTCAAATGAAGAGTGCAGGTTTATTATCAGTCAAATGAAGAGTGCAGGTTTATTATCAGTCAAATGAAGAGTGCAGGTTTATTATCAGTCAAATGAAGAGTGCAGGTTTATTATCAGTCAAATGAAGAGTGCAGGTTTATTATCAGTCAAATGAAGAGTGCAGGTTTATTATCAGTCAAATGAAGAGTGCAGGTTTATTATCAGTCAAATGAAGAGTGCAGGTTTATTATCAGTCAAATGAAGAGTGCAGGTTATTATCAGTCAAATGAAGAGTGCAGGTTTATTATCAGTCAAATGAAGAGTGCAGGTTTATTATCAGTCAAATGAAGAGTGCAGGTTTATTATCAGTCAAATGAAGAGTGCAGGTTTATTATCAGTCAAATGAAGAGTGCAGGTTTATTATCAGTCAAATGAAGAGTGCAGGTTTATTATCAGTCAAATGAAGAGTGCAGGTTTATTATCAGTCAAATGAAGAGTGCAGGTTTATTATCAGTCAAATGAAGAGTGCAGTGCAGGTTTATTATCAGTCAAATGAAGAGTGCAGGTTTATTATCAGTCAAATGAAGAGTGCAGGTTTATTATCAGTCAAATGAAGAGTGCAGGTTTATTATCAGTCAAATGAAGAGTGCAGGTTTATTATCAGTCAAATGAAGAGTGCAGGTTTATTATCAGTCAAATGAAGAGTGCAGGTTTATTATCAGTCAAATGAAGAGTGCAGGTTTATTATCAGTCAAATGAAGAGTGCAGGGTTTATTATCAGTCAAATGAAGAGTGCAGGTTTATTATCAGTCAAATGAAGAGTGCAGGTTTATTATCAGTCAAATGAAGAGTGCAGGTTTATTATCAGTCAAATGAAGAGTGCAGGTTTATTATCAGTCAAATGAAGAGTGCAGGTTTATTATCAGTCAAATGAAGAGTGCAGGTTTATTATCAGTCAAATGAAGAGTGCAGGTTTATTATCAGTCAAATGAAGAGTGCAGGTTTATTATCAGTCAAATGAAGAGTGCAGGTTTATTATCAGTCAAATGAAGAGTGCAGGTTTATTATCAGTCAAATGTTTGATTTAGATTAACTTCAAAAATGTACATTAATACAAAATACTCAAATGCACAGTAGAGGACTGAATATGTTGTACTGTGATGTGAAAAAAAGGGCCTTTTTTTTATAAAAAAAATACTTTGCTGTGATATTCAGAACTGAGCCTGGTGGTTTGCAGTAGCCACTGGTGTCCTTGTCTCCCTTGTTAATTAATGCCACTGATTTATTATAATGGGGGGCTCCCAAGAGCTTCCCAGGAACTGTGTGAGTGTGAGAGTGGGGTGGGTGGGCTTGCAGGTGTCAAGTCTGCTAAATCAGTCAGTCTGTGATGAGACAGAGTGGAACTCTGAGCACGCTGTCAACTCAAAGGCTGCAACCTCCTACTGCTACACACACACACACACACACACACACCTTACATCCCTCGCTCCCTCACATTAACCAATAATCCCAGTAACCCCCTCTAATCAATCTCCCAACCTGCCAATATTCCCCAGGGGCCATTCTTACCCTCACTAGTCACCATGGTGACACACACACACACAGACGCATGCACACACACAGACGCACACACAGATGCACACACACACACACACACACACACACACCAGAGCTAAAGTACCACAAAGACAAAAGGCTGGAATTACAGTTTATTACACATCACTCTGAGAACACACACACCTTCAGGGGTTTAGAACCAACAGTCATCAAAATGGCAAATATATATGAACCAAATATTATACAATAAATCTGACAATATGTCTCACTAAAGACAAAGTCTTATTCCTCCATCCATCTCCAAGGTTTTCTGTGTGTGTGTGTGTGTCCGTGAGTTACAGAGTGGTGGTAGAGTGTTGTGGGGTGGTGGGAGCGGGGTGTGTGTGAGTTACAGGGTGGTGGTAGTGTTGTGAGGTGGATGGGGGGTGGTGGGAGCGGGGTGTGTGTGAGTTACAGGGTGGTGGTAGTGTTGTGGGGTGAGTGGGGGGTGGTGGGAGCGGGGTGTGTGTGAGTTACAGGGTGGTGGTAGAGTGTTGTGAGGTGAGTGGGGGGTGGTGGGAGCGGGGTGTGTGTGAGTTACAGGGTGGTGGTAGAGTGTTGTGAGGTGAGTGGGGGTGGTGGGAGCGGGGTGTGTGTGAGTTACAGGGTGGTGGTAGAGTGTTGTGGGGTGAGTGGGGGTGGTGGGAGCGGGGTGTGTGTGAGTTACAGGGTGGTGGTAGAGTGTTGTGAGGTGAGTGGGGGTGGTGGGAGCGGGGTGTGTGTGAGTTACAGGGTGGTGGTAAAGTGTTGTGAGGTGAGTGGGGGTGGTGGGAGCGGGGTGTGTGTGAGTTACAGGGTGGTGGTAGTGTTGTGAGGTGGGTGGGGTGGGGTGGTGGGAGCGGGGTGTGTGTAAGTTACAGGGTGGTGGTAGTGTTGTGAGGTGGGTGGGGGGTGGTGGGAGCGGGGTGTGTGTGAGTTACAGGGTGGTGGTAGTGTTGTGAGGTGGGTGGGGGGTGGTGGGAGCGGGGTGTGTGAGTTACAGGGTGGTGGTAGTGTTGTGAGGTGGGTGGGGTGGTGGGAGCGGGGTGTGTGTGAGTTACAGGGTGGTGGTAGAGTGTTGTGAGGTGAGTGGGGGGTGGTGGGAGCGGGGTGTGTGTGAGTTACAGGGTGGTGGTAGAGTGTTGTGGCGTGGGTGGGGGGTGGTGGGAGCGGGGTGTGTGTGAGCGCAGCAGGCTGCGGACAGCGTGGCGGTAGCGTGCTGACATGGTGTTGTAGAGGATAGGGTTGACAGCAGCACTGAGGTAGAACAACACAAAGGAGACCAGGTTAAAGTACTGAGAGATGTAGTACATATCAGCGCTGGAGCCCAGAGTCACAGAGAACAACGTCCGACCAACGTGGAACGGCAGCCAACACAGAACAAACGCCAGCACGATCATCCCTAGAGAGAGGAGAATATGGGATGGAGCGACAGAAAGAGTTGACATTAGAACTCATTATTACTGTATGTGTGATATAGATGGTTCACAATAGCTGCTTAGCTGTAGTATTGCTGAGGCCCAAACCAGTCAATCAAAGTAACTTTAAAATATAGAGACTCTCTCACAGCCTCACCGAGCATCTTGATGGTGTGTCGCTGGGCGCGGTCTCGGCTGCTGCGTTGTGGGCGGAGCCAAAGCTTCCTGCCGATCAGACCATACACAACTCCCAGAATGCCCAGCGGCACCAGGAAGTAGAGGTTGGAGAGCCACATCATGGCCCCCAGCAGGCCTGAGGAGACGGCGTAGTCCGTACAGCGACACTCGCTCTCCCCCTCCCCTCCCCCCAGCTCCTCTACCCCTACTATAGCAAACACCGGCCCGGCGCTGATCACGGCCACAACCCACAGGCAACCAATGAGAGTGCGGACGCGGGTCCGTGTGACCAGGGTCTTGGCTGTGAGTGGTCGACAGACAGCGAGGTAGCGCTCCAGAGAAAGGGCGGTGATGTGGAGGATGGAGGAGTAGGTACAACTCTCACTGATGAACACACTCAGCTTACACACTGCATCACCCAGATCCCAGGGCCGGAACCTCCACAGCTAGAGAGACGGACACACAGATAGGTTACACACACACAACCCAGCTCAGACACTATATCGTCTAACCCCCAGGGCCAGAACCTCCACAGCTAGAGGGACGGACACACAAATCACACACACACACAGTATCAGCTAGCTAAACCCCAGGGAGGGAACCTCCATAGCTAGAGAGACCCCCCTTACCTTGTAGTACAGATCTAAAGGCATCAGAAGCAGTATGAGGAGGTCGGAGACGGCCATACTACTCAGGTAGAGGTAGGTGGTGCTTCTCAGGTGTGGCCGGAGCCAAACTACCAGGATGGTTAACATATTTCCCGTGATGCCCAGGGCCAGCAGCAGCACACACACGGCTGTCACACACACCAGCTCAGCCCCACTGAAGTCCTCCCATTCCCAGTCAGTCTGGTCACTCTGGTTCCCACAGTCCTCCAGACAGCCAGACCCTAGCACACAATCCTCTGAACAGCTGCTCCCACTGCCCAGCGCTGACACGTCCATGGTCAGAGAGAGATGCCCGGGTCTCAGAGACTGGGGTGTGTGCGTGAGAGAGAGGTGAGCTGAGATGGTACAAGCGTGCCTGTGTGTGTGTGTGAGAGAGAGAGTGTGGATGGTCTATATCACCCAGGTTACAGCACAGGGTGACGTAGGCTGATGGATTCTAACTGGAGATGGTCCTGAACCACACATCTAGGAGATGTAAAACACAACACATCTAGGAGATGTAAAACACAACACATCTAGGAGATGTAAAACACAACACATCTAGGATATAAAACAACATATCTAGGAGATTTGGGCTCAATTCCATTTCAATTGTTAATCTGGGAGATGGAGTACCATTTTCACAAAATTACAGAATTGTTCCCACCACTGAAACACAAACATGTCTATCCTGTGGTAGGGAAAGGACTTGCTCAATGTTATCAATCACACACCAACACAAAACTCCCTGTTACACCAATGTGTTACACACACCAACACTACATAATAAACACACTCTAACCTCTGGTTTGTTCAGCCATTCCTATTGGGGAAATTAAATGGGGAAAGAATAGCGTTTTGGGATAAACGCAGAAAAAAAGGTCTGAGGTTAACACAGGCTTAGGAGATCTTATGCATAGAATATCATCAGTCAGTTAACATTATATGTCTGAGTTATAGCCTCGCTACTGTATATAGCCTCGCTACTGTATATAGCCTCGCTACTGTATATAGCCTCGCTACTGTATATAGCCTCGCTACTGTATATAGCCTCGCTACTGTATATAGCCTCGCTACTGTATATAGCCTCGCTACTGTATATAGCCTCGCTACTGTATATAGCCTCGCTACTGTTATTTCACTGTCTTTTTCCTGTTGTTTTTTTATTTATCTATTGTTCACCTAATACCTATTTTTTACTTAAAAATGGCACTGTTGGTTAGGGCCGGTAAGTAAGCATTTCACTGTAAGGTTTACACCTGTTGTATTCGGCGCACGTGACAAGCAAACTTTGATTTGATAATGCCTTTGTGCTTGTTTTGATTACATAAATGCTTTGGCATTTATCCTCAAACCCTCCAAAAAACCCATACATGTCCCCATAGGCTTTGGCCAACAAGCCATGGCAGAGTTAGCTTCCGTTAGTGTCTACAAGAGACACCATTACTATTGCTCTCTATACCCCCGTTACAAACAGTACACACCCAGCAGTGTGAATTGAAGCTGTGTACTCACCTCGCAGCTGTCTTCGATCCCTGGACAATCTCTCCCTCACCTCTTCATCCCTCTACCTCCTCCCTTGCTCTCCAACACCCACAACTCGTACACGCATGCAAGCAAGCGCAAACGAAACGAAGGCTCAAGCACACACGCAAGCAGTAAAGATCGCTCATCAACATGATACAGGTTCAGTCCTTTAATATCTTAAATTAGTTTAAAATATCATATTTATATCTGAGAATGACGGAGGTAGGGAGGGAAAGAAGGGATAATGCTCTTCTTAAGTTTTGGGACAGGGCCTTTCAGTCTAGAGGTTCAGAGTAAGTGTGTGTGTGTGTCAGGGTCCAGCCTCCCAGCATGTGTGTCTGTGGTAGAGGTCGAAGGTTGTGTCTGCGGGGCGTGGGATGGGCTGGGGGCGTGGTATGGTAATCTCCTCCCCTGGTAGGAGGGGCTTCTCTCTCAGCAGATCCCCCCTGAAGAAAACCTGCAGGTCAGGACTGTCCTCTTTCTGCTCACACACACACAGATTACAAATACAGTTATGGACTAGTTGCAGGTCATGAGTGATTTCGCTCTACACACACTTTTATTTACATATTACTTACAAACACACACGTAAATGTAATCAGATGGGGTCAGTGAGAGGGACTTGCCTTGTTGCCATGGCTGCATGTGGGCGAGACCAGCTGAAGCCTGTCACGTAGAGCCTGGCTGATAAGCTCCTCCTCCTCCACATTCACACTGACCAATGCCCTGTAGAGGTGCTGGGATGGAGGGACGTTCACCCCTATAGACAAAGACAGGACATACACTTAGTTAGTGTATGGTGTGTGTTTATGTCTGCATGTGTGTGTTTCTGTGTATGTTTCTGTGTGTGTTTATATCTGCATGTGTGTGTTCTGTGTGTGTGTGTTAATGTCGGCATGTGTGTGTTTCTGTGTGCTACCCTCTGTAGCCCGGGCGCTGATGCTGTTCTTGGTTCTGTCTGACTTCTGTAGTTGCTCCTGCACGGCCTTCTGGGAGTTAAACTCTGCCCCTGCCACGTTATCTAGCTCAGCCCTCAGAGCCAGAGTAGTATTTAACTCCGCCCCTTCAGGGAGGCTGCCACCCCTCTCCTCACAGGGAGCCTCCTCATTGGTTTCTGACCTTGCCCTCCAACGCAGTTCTCCACCTATGTGAGGAATACAGGAAGAGATATTGACCAGTCCTCTGCTCAGACATTGCTGACTCATGCCAGATCTTATAACACCTGGATAGGTATTTCATGTATCAGCCTAACCACATCACGTTATAGCAATCTGGTGCGACGGCACAGTCCATGACGTGGCACACCACCATTGGTTGATGCATGCAACTCCTGTGCAGGGGAACATGAGTACATCAGACTCTAGACCAGGAGGGTTAGTTACCATGGAGTCTTTTCCCCTTTGCTGGAGTGTCCAGGGCATTGCCAAGGTGGAGGGTCTTTGCTAGGCTCTGCTATCACCGTGACAACCACAGGCACCTCGGAGACAAATCGCACCTGTAGAGTCAGGGGCACACACTTCAGTGATGTCTCTCCAAAAACACAGACCGACACACACAGATCTCCCATCATTTCTACGGCTGTCTTGACAACTGAGAAAAGCACCATCTGTGACTGTCCGTCAGTGTGTGTGTGTGCGTATATGTGTCAGACTGACCTGCCGGTGGCTGCGTCCTCTCAGCAGGCTAGCCGGGTTGGGCCGTGGCGGGTCTGGGCTGAGGGGGAGAGACAGGTCCAGTTCCGGGCACCGCAGGAGGCTAGCGGGGACCAGGGGTACCGGGACAGGCAGGGGGACCAGCCAGATGTCTGGGTCACTGCACCCTGCTAGAGGACGCTGCTGCAGGGGACCAACTCTGGTCATCTTAGGTCACCAGTCTGGGTCTTTATCTTTGGGTGAAGGCTGTTACTGATGTTAGGTAAGATACAAGGCAAAGGCAGTCAATGCCCAGAATATTTTGTATGGTTCTGAATGGCAGTTACATTATCACTTTGCCGAACACCCCCTAACCTAACCTTTCTGATGGAGCAAACTGAACATATTTTGAGTCCTATGCCCAACCCAGTCCCTTACCATTGTTGGATCTGTAGTGTAGGTTGAATAACGTTAACTTTACACTTCCAACCAGATATGACGATGTGACGCTATCTAGCTAACGTTAGATCTCTAGCTAGATTCCATTCAGTGGGAGCTTTCAGCACACAGCCAGCTAGCTAGCTAACGACGACAGCAGACATGCTAGAAAGTTCACCAGTCAGTTAGCCAGCTAACTTTACTTGTTGTACTACTAGCCAGCTAACGTTATAGGGTTTGTTTGGCTAATTAGCTAGCTAACGTTAACTAAAGCTATGCAAATTCAATCATGTCGTTTATTCTCCGTTTACTGTTATGAGGAAGCGCCCCGAATGACAGCTCACGCGTTTCTTGTAGTTTTCACTGTTAATACATTAGGTTAGATTAACTCTATTTAGCAGGATCTGCTCAATTTTGAAATTCCCTCCACTGGCGCCGCCATAACACCTTCTACAGAACAAAACAATCACACTTCCGGTTTCTTCGTTAGTAGGAAATTATACAATGGCCCCCCTTGGCTTGCATGTTACGTTGCGTGTGCTTGTGTAAATGGTGGACTCTACGGCAGATTTAATCTAAGACTAGGCGATTGCTGGACTACGGCTAATCTTAATTTTCATATTCAGTATTGTCCAATATGTTCTCTATGGAGACCTGCGATACAGTATCATTATTTGGATATTATCTTTGTTTCATGTTGCTGGGTAGGAGGCTTCATCCTGGAGATGGTTCTCCATGGAGACCTGCGATACAGTATCATTATTTGGATATTATCTTTGTTGTTTCATGTTGCTGGGTAGGAGGCTTCATCTTGGAGATGGTTCTTCACAGTAACAGTTGACTTCCTGTATTCTTACTGGCTCTGGAGTAGATAACAATATTGTGACGTAATTAAGTAGTCAAATATAGGGTATGCCTTAAACCCCTAATTTAATTTCATGTTTTGGGTTACGTTGACATAATCAACAATTTTATTATTTCACCTGGTGTCTGAAAACAAAGGTTCATGTTTGATTCATGTTGCTTGCTATATCCTATTTAGGACATACACAGCCAATCACACATGCACAAACACAATAACACACACCTGCACAAATGATAAGTCAGCTTTCTTCCAAAACATATTAAAATAGTTTATTTCGTTTTTCACTTCAAACAAACCAAAGGCGGCAAGGTAGCCTAGTGGTTAGAGAGTTGGACTAGCCGAAAGGTTGCAAGTTCAAATCCCTGAGCTGACAAGGTACAAATCTGTCGTTCTGCCCCTGAACAGGCAGTTAACCCACTTTTCCTACCCTGTCATTGAAAATAAGAATTTGTTCTTAACTGACTTGCCTAGTTAGGTAAAAAGAGCTTCCTCTCCATCTCATGAAATTGTAGTCTGTGTCCTTCACCTGTCTATGTGTGGTGTGTATAATCAACCCAACCCTTTTTTGTGTATGTGTGTAAACCTGCATCTCTGACCCTCTGAACCTGCATTGAGAATCTTGCTAATCTTATCATGAATTCACTCATGGAGCAAGAGCTGCTGTTCTGTGGAGAGTGGGCAGGGGGAGCTGTTTCACTTCTTGGTGAAGAACTCATTGCACACCATGGTGAGGCAGGCCACCAGTGTGACGTACTCCTGGAAATCCACACTGCCATCTGAGTTAGCGTCCAGATCTTTGAAAATCTTGTCAACCTTTGCCTGGTCAGTGTTTTTCTGTTATAATGATCAGAGAGAGAGAGGTAATGGGTGAGACTTTGATTTCAGCAGTTCAAACTAGAATCCATACAGTTGTTATGTGTTTATAAAGGTGTGAGAGATTAAGTTATTCTATTGGATGAGGTGGGTCATGTGTTTGTGATGTTCCAAGCAATTCAATATTTCAATAGTGTCTGTCTTTAGCAGTATTGTATTTTGTCGTGCTGCTAATAAAGCATGATTGAACTGAACTGTTCCTAGGATCCACTCACCCCCATGATCTCTCCAAGCTCAGCATTGAGCAGATCTTTGAGTTCTCCCTTGCTCAGGGTCGTCTTGTCGCCCTCCTTGCCAGAGTACTTGTGGAAGGCTGAGATGAGCAATGCCATACCCTGCTGGACCTGTGACATGGTGACTACAACACAGAGACAGAGAGAGAATGGAGGTACAAATTTAGGTTATTAATTTACAGTATTATCAATTCAAATCTATTTTTATCTTACATCCGGGTTACCATTCCATACGTTCCATAAGTCTGGGAAATAAAGTCATGTTGGCACTGGTTTAATCATGTTTAAACATAAGGTTCAGGTTGAATAGAGGGTTTAAAGAATATTAACGGTTGTTGCACACGAAGCAAAGACTTAACTACACACACACCACGCCCCACTTCTGCAAACAGGTTCTACATCTCTACCACAAAGGAAGAGAAAGAGAGGGGGAGGAGAGATGGGGAGCAACGCAACAGAGGCAATTAGAGAGGTAAGAGATGAAGACAGGGAGAGAGGTGGCGAGAGAAGGAAGAGAGAAGCGGATATGGAGGGGAGAAAGGAAGAGAAGAGGGGGCTGAGTTTTTTTAAACACAAACAGACATGGCTCTAGCCAACGCCCTTGCATGTCTCTCATTAACTCTGGGGGATTTTAAGGAGAGAAAGAGAGAAGTATATATATATATATAGAGAGAGGGACAGACAGACAAAAATACAGATTGTAGGAAATTGGTGGATCGACTGAAAGGCGCATTGGTAATTTCAGGCAAACGATAACAGAAATCCCAGCACCTCCCCCACCCCTCACCTGTCTCCACCCTCTATCTATCTCGTTTGCTTAAGGTGTGTCTCTTCACTCTGTCTCTTCACATATCTCGCCACTATGTAGGGAGGTTGCTCTCTCTCAACTCTCTTTCTCTGCCTACCCGTAGTCAAGGTGGTGTGAAGCTTCTGAGTTTAAGGAAGTGTCTGTAATGTAAATCTCTCATTTAGCTGACCCTCCTCTCCAGTGTGACTTGCAGTAAGTGCGGTCAAATAAGGACGTTGAAGCAACCATACAGTACGAACATGGTAAGCACAACATTATAGTTGTAAGGAACAACCCCAGTCACTGTGGTGGACTCCACTGATCTCTCTGAGTCATGGTCAGCTGCCCCAGGACCAGCAGGCATCCAACCAGACACACCTTCTTACCACCCCTCTGACTGCCCATCTGATAACTAGAAACACTCTACTCACAGAATGGTCAGAGCGAGGGGAGAGAGAGTTTATGGTAAGGACAGAGAGAGCAAAAGAGAGAGAGGGGGTGTGGAGGATAGAAAGAGGTAGTGTTCTGCACTAGGGAAGGATTGAGGGAGGAAGAGAGAGAGGGGAGGAGGAGGAAGAGAAGAGAGATTCTTTCATCTAAACTGCGTAGTGCTCTGAGTAGCACCCACACATGTTTGAATGGAAAGGCAGACAAAGTTACGCCCTCCGCAGAGCTTGGCTCAAGATCATAAACAGTGTGGACAGGCGCTTACTAACTGTTGCAAAGCACACCCTGAAGTCATTCATACTTTTGCAGTCAAGTATTAATCTTAATATAAAACATTAAAACTACACACAATTAGAAATACATGTTGTAAACCACCAGATGAGAAAGTATAATTTGGCACATCTAACACATCATAGATAAACACAGCTAAAACAAACTGAAGCATTTTATCAGCGAGGCACTCAGGTACATGTTTTACTAGGTTTAGTTTTCACTCACCGAAGTTGTGCGAGGAGTTGGACAGTCAGAGAAAGAGAGAGAGAGGGAGTGAGGAAGAGAGGGATGGGCTGTTGGTTTTAAACATTGATTACCACACCCCACTCTCCCCTCCCCTTTCCTCTCCTTGTCCCTCTTTATCTGATGGAAATGGAAACTGCAATGTTCTGTTCTCTTCTTCATGTGAACTAGTTACTGAACAAATTATAATAGGCATATATATTATCTAAAGTTAATAATTACTTCACATGAATGTATCACCATTGTAACCAATCCACCATTTTGCTCTGGTTCTTCCTGGACTTCCCCTATAAAAAAACAACAGAAAACATACAGAGAGGAGAAATCCCTGCATATGTCTAGCCACTTTAATAATGGGAATTGATGGGAAATGATGTAAAATATATCACTAGCCACTTTAAACAGTGCTACCTAATATAATGTTTACATACCCTACATTATTCATCTCATATGTATACGTATATACTGTACTCTATATCATCTACTGCATCTTTATGTAATACATGTATCACTAGCCACTTTAACTATGCCACTTTGTTTGCATACTCATCTCATATGTATATACTGTACTCGATACCATCTACTGTATCTTGCCTATGCCGCTCTGTACCATCACTCATTCATATATCTTTATGTACATATTCTTTATCCCCTTACACTTGTGTGTATAAGGTAGTAGTTTTGGAATTGTTAGTTAGATTACTTGTTGGTTATTACTGCATTGTCGGAACTAGAAGCACAAGCATTTCGCTACACTCGCATTAACATCTGCTAACCATGTGTATGTGACAAATAACATTTTATTTTATTTTATGTCTTTGAATGAGCGTGAATACCTCTTATTCTGACTGGAGTTATTCATTTAACAACTTTTCAGTTAAGAAGAATGTGGTAAAACTGCAGCGTTCTCCAAACTGGCCAAACTAACCTGTAGGGCTACCTTATTGGCTGACGGGCTCCATAGACCCCTCAGGGAAATTGTGAACATTACTATTCTATTGAGGTTTTGATTGAATATATAAATCAAATCAAAGTTTATTTGTCACGTGCGCCGAATACCACAGTTGTAGACCTTACAGTGAAATGCTTACTTACAGGCTCTAACCAATAGTGCAAAAAAGGTATTAGGTCAATAGGTAAGTAAAGAAATAAAAACAGTAAAAAGACAGTGAAAAACAATAGTGAGGCTATTAAAGTAACGAGGCTATTAAAGTAGCAAGGCTACATACAGACACCGGTTAGTCAGGCTGATTGAGGTAATATGTGCATGTAGATATGGTTAAAGTGACTATGCATATATGATGAACAGAGAGTAACAGTAGCGTAAAGAGGGGTTGGCGGGAGGTGGGTGGCGGGACTCAATGCAGATAGCCCGGTTAGCCAATGTGCGGGAGCAATGGTTGGTCGGGCCAATTGAGGTAGTATGTACATGAATGTATAGCTAAAGTGACTGTGCATATATGATAATCAGAGAGTAGCAGCAGCGTAAAAGAGGGGTTGGGGGAGGCACAATGCAAATAGTCCAGGTAGCCATTTGATTACCTGTTCAGGAGTCTTATGGCTTGGGGGTAAAAACTGTTGAGAAGCCTTTTTGTCCTAGACTTGGCACTCCGGTACCGCTTGCCATGCGGTAGTAGAGAGAACAGTCTATGACTGGGGTGGCTGGGGTCTTTGACAATTTTTAGGCCCTTCCTCTTTTGTCGTGCCCTCTTCACGATTGTCTTGGTGTGTTTGGACCACTAGTTTGTTGGTGATGTGGACACCAAGGAACTTGAAACTCTCAACCTGCTCCACTACAGCCCCGTCGATGAGAATGGGGGTGTACTCGGTCCTCCTTTTCCTGTAGTCCACAATCATCTCCTTAGTCTTGATTTGTTGAGGGATAGGCTGTTATTCTGGCACCACCCGGCCAGGTCTCTGACCTCCTGCCTATAGGCTGTCTCGTCATCAGGCTACTGTTGTGTCATTTGGAGTCGTGCCAGGCCATGCAGTCGTGGGTGAACAGGGAGTACAGGAGGGGACTGTGCACGCACCCTTGGGGGGATCCAGTGTTGAGCATTAGTGTGGCAGATGTGTTGCTACCTACCCTCACCACCTTTGGGCGGCCCTTCAGGAAGTCCAGGATCCATTTGCAGAGGGAGGTGGTTAGTCCCAGAGTCCTTACCTTAGTCATGAGCTTCGTGGGCACTATAGTGTTGAACGCTGAGCTGTAGTCGATGAACAGCATTCTCACATAAGTGTTCCATTTGTCCAGGTGAAAAAGGGCAGTATGGAGTGCAATTGAGATTGCATCATCTGTGGATCTGTTGGGGCTGTATGCGATTTAGAGTGGGTCTAGGGTGTCCGGGAGGATGCTGTTAATGTGAGCCATGACCAACCTTTCAAAGTACTTCATGGCTACTGACGTGAATACTCATAAACATTGATAAAAGATACAAGTGTTATTCACAGAATTAAAGATAGACTTCTCCTTAATGCAACCGCTGTGTCAGATTTCAAAAAAACTTGACGGAAAAAGCATAATCTGAGAACGGCGCTCAGAACCCAAAACAGCCAGAGGAATATCCGCCATTTTGGAATCAACAAAGTTAGAAACAACACCATAAATATTCACTTACCTTTGATGATCTTCATCAGAAGGCACTCCCAGGAATCCCAGTTCGACAATAAAATGACTGATTTGTGCCATAAAGTTCAATCATTTATGTCCAAATAGCCACTTGTTGTTAGCGTGTTCAGCCCAGTACTCCATCTTCATGAGGCGCAGGCACTTCATCCAGACAAAAACTTGAAAAGTTCCGTTACAGTCCTTTAGAAACATGTCAAACGATGTATGGAATCGATCTTTAGGATGTTTTTAACATAAAACATCAATAATGTTCCAACCGGAGAATTCCTTTGTCTTCAGAAAAGCATGCACATGTGACAAATCAAGTTTGATTTGATTGACAACTATGACCACTTCCTGGAACCCATCTCAGCTCTAGCCCTTTCACATGTTGTTGTGCACTTGAGTGAGGACCCAAAAGCGATTTAACAAAAACAGAGTCCTTTAATGTAAAAACACAGGGAAGACATAGATCCTCTTCAGATGTAGAAAATGGCAAAATAGACAACCCTCAGAGAGGGCGACAAATGAAACAGAAAGTCCTTCTGATATTTACTAAAGAGTCCCCTTCTTAGCAGCAGAGGAGAATAGCTGGGTTGCGGCGACAGACTGCTGGTCTCTCTGGGTAGGCGCGGGTCGTAGCAGACAGAGGTACCTGATCACACGTAGCATCAGAAGAACAGGCAGATTCCAACAGGATGGGACAAGGGTGAAGCAAACAAGATGATAGTTTGGTTCTGGCATGAGAAACTCAAACGAGAATCTGACAAGGAAAGAAGCAGGAACAGAGAGAGAAATAGAGACCTAATCAGAGGGAAAAAGGGAACAGGTGGGAAAAGGGTGAACGAGGTAGTTAGAGGAGATGAGGAACAGCTGGAGGAGGAGAGAAAGAGAAGGTAGCCTAATACGACCAGCAGAGGGAAACAGAGTGAAGAGAAAGAACAGGAACAAGACATAATATGACAAGACATGACACATGTACCATCACACGGGTGTCATCATTCTACAGTGATCCCTGAAGCCTACGATCACACCTGGGTGATTAGAACGCTCATTTAGAATGGACAGTCTCGAATGACGCAGCAATCAGCATTTGAGCTGGCCACACTTTTTTTCAGAAACTATTTACACAAACACAGTCCTTACAAAGTTATGTCCAGAGTGTGAGCAGTTTATTTTTGGATACAATGTTCAGATATTCACAGAAGTATCTATAGCATAACACAATCATCCAAACCAGAAAAATGTAGGCTACATTTGTCTTAGCGCTAACTGAGGAAAGATTGACTCAACAACACAAGAGGTCATATTTTTACATCTCTCGGCTGACATAAACTACAATATGAATTAGCTAATAGCAATTACTATTTATAATTAATCACATCACGGGTGAGCTCACCATTGATCTAAATAATTGCGTTAAACACTTTCTAGAAATCGAAAGCAACCCGAGGAGGCTTTTTTTCCTCACAGAAACCAAAGATAATAAGAGAAGACAAGATGAGTTTGGTCTGTGTATAGTATGCACTTCCTGAAATTAGTGAACCCTTACTCGCCTCATTTTGTTATAGCATATTTGGTCCGACAGACGATTACGTGAAACCCAGAATGCATTGTATGTCAACAAACATGGCCCCACACACATAGCTGGAATTAGCTTAGCTCATCATAAAAGTGTTTTACACACATAGTATGTGCCCATTATAATCTATGCAAGAATCGGAATGCATGGTTTATCACAGTTACTTGAAAACGTGAATAAAACAGTAAATATATATCAATAATTACCACACAAAACATTTTCTGATAGTGATTTATTGATACAAATGGCATGTGCCGGCAGTCAATCACATAACCTCTCACTCCCTCTCTGAACCGTTCAGTGTTGTTTATGTATGTAGTTAGTGAGATAAGCTGTAGCATTAGCAATGTCTTTCTAAAGGAGACAACTCACAAATTGAGAAAATCTGGATATTTTTTTAACAATTCTGACAATGAGTCTGAGTATGAAAGTCAGGAATCAGATTCTGACAGTGACAGTGAGGAGCTGCCCCCCAGCCATTGAGAACCCTAAATCTGAGGACCACTTGTCCACTGACAAAGTTACAGTTCCCTTTGAAGATGCTGGTGGTGATGGAGGCAGACTGACAGTGGATGAAGTACAGGAGTTCTGTGGTAGCTGGAAGGCTGCCAGTCATTTCACCCCTCCTGGCCCTGCTGTTTGCTTTGATGAGACCCAGTCTGGAGTGCAACGCCCCTTGCCACTTCCATCTGAGGCAGAGTGCTTAATGTTGTTTCTGACAGAGGAGCTGGTGGGAGACTGTTATGAATTTTATGAATAATGACTAAATGATGTATACATTTAACGTAGAACTATAACTAACAGAATTCTACCCTGTCTCTGTATAATGATGAAGAATGTTTGTCCATAAGAGAAGAGGAACTGTGGCAGACAACTTGTGACCTCTGTGAAACTGATAACAGGGAAGGAAGTCTCCCCACACAAAGAGGGGAGAAACTGTTGGGCTTGCAGGAGATTGTGCCACCTGTTGCAGGATGTGATAAGCAATGTATGAAGACTTGTAAACTATATTGTCATTGTCTTATAAGAGGAGGGACAGTTATGATGAAATGAGAGGTATATAAACAAATGTACATGTAAGGATGGGCAGAGCTCTCGTGAATAAACGTTGCTGACTATTGTAGACTGGCCTCTGTCTGTTTCATTTCAACAAGACCCTTACAAATTCTTGGTAACAGAACGAGTAGTTTAATTGAAGTTCAGTTTATGAACTTTGAGAACATAATTCTCTTAACAGAGACACAGTAGAGACCAATCACTATGCCTTGTAGCTACAGGAGAAGAGAAAGCCAAGAGTGGGGGGGACAACCACAATTTGTGAAATGTATACTATCCTGGTGACAGTCCTTCTCATGGGGAAAGCAAAGAAAAACTCCATAAGACAATACTGGAGCACAGATCCTATGTTTGCAACTCCCTACTTTGCCACCTTCTTTTCCCAAGACTGCTTCCTAGTTCTGCTGTGATGACTGCATTTCATCAACAATGCTACTGCCATCCTAATTGACCCGTTGTCATGAGAATGTTCAATCCCAATGATGATAACTAAACCATTTTTTAAGCTTTGACCAATCCCTGAGGTTTGTAAGACCCTGGGTTTAATAATAATTAGACAAAGGTTCACAAGCTTTATTCAGAGAACGTTCTAAAGTCAACCAAAACTTGAACAGTCTTTATAGCCCCCTCTACGCACACACACACACACACACACACACACACACACACACACACACACACACACACACACACACACACACACACACACACACACACACACACACACACACACACACACACGCGCGTGGGCGGAGTTGGGAGGGTCGTCAGCTACATGGGAAACACCTGGGCCCAGTGTGTCCCAGGATAAATAGACCTCTTCCACCTACTACCCACCCCGCATGCGGGAGCGTAATCATAGCCTCAAACTAATTAGCATAACGCAGCGGCCATAAATATCCCTAGAAAATCTTCCTATTCATGAAAATCACAAATGAAATATATTGAGACACAGCTTAGCCTTTTGTTAATCACAGATTTTCAAAATATGCTTTACAGACAAGCATTTGTGTAAGTTTATCATGGCATAATGCTATGCTAGGTTCTGCTACCAGCAGGCAACATTTTCACAAATAAGAAAAGCAATCAAATTAAATAATTTACCTTTGAAGAACTTCGGATGTTTTCACTCAGGAGACTCCCAGTTAGATAGCAAATGTTCCCTTTTTCCAAAAATATTATTTTTGTAGGTGAAATAGCTCCGTTTGTTCTTCACGTTTGGCTGAGAAATTGACCGGAAAATGCAGTCATTTACAACGCCAAACTTTTTTCCAAATTAGCTCCATAATATCGACAGAAACATGGCAAACGTTGTTTAGAATCAATCCTCAAGGTGTTTTTCACATATCTATTCTATAAAATATCCACCGGGACAATTGGTTTCTCATAAGAAGCGATTGGAAAAATGGCTACTTGTGTACTTTATGCAAGATTTTCTGCGTGAGCCATCATGTGACCACTTGCTCAATGTGGTCCCTTACGGCTATTCTTCAACATAAATGCGTAAAAAGACGTCACAATGCTGTAGACACCTTGGGGAATACTTAGAAAGCGTAAGCGCATTCACAGCCATGTAAGGAGTCATTGGCATGCAGGGCTTTCAAAATATGGGGCACTTCCTGGTTGGATGTTTATCTGGGTTTCGCCTGTAACATCAGTTCTGTTGCACTCACAGACAATATCTTTGCAGTTTTGGAAACGTCAGTGTTTTCTATCCAAAGCTGTCAATTATATGCATATTCAAGCATCTTGTCGTGACAAAATATCCCATTTAAAACGGGAACGTTTTTTATCCAAAAATGAAAATACTGCCCCCTAGTTACAAAAGGTTAATAAATATATATTTTGTTACTCCTTATCTCCACGTTGTCTCCCTTTTGTTATGGGCTTTGAGCCGGTTTGTGACACACACACACACAGGTTTATCACTTTTCTATCATCCTTGGCAGTTTCTCTCCGTTCCTTTCCTCCCCAGATAAGAGGGACCTTGGAAGGGGGCTCTTTCCTGTTGTCCTTTGATTTCTCAACTCTCACACCACTACACAACAACACAATGTTCTAGTCACACATTTTATGGAATTATGATTACTAACACATTTCATACAATATGATTTCAGGGTGGAATCCTTTAGTCATTACTTTAAACATATAAATTCCCTTATGAATCCACCCTTTGACTAAATATTACACACTTTTTCGTCAACATTTGGAATTATAAATGTCACACAAAAGCAAACAAAACCAATACATGTATTTACATCATATACTCATCAACGACTGTTCTAGGCCTATATCCAATCTTTATTAAATAAACAGTCTGTCTAAACATTGAAGATAGTCTCATCCAACATGGGCTCCTCGTGGTTGAAAGAATCGGAGCCATCTACTAGGCCTGGAGGCATGTAGTTCTCATCCCACCGGTCGGAGCTCAGAATCGGTCCGTACCTCATCATTTGTTGCGTCATCGATCTCTCCAGAGTCCTGGTAATGAAACCTTTCGCACACGGAATCACACAGCAACCACACAACACCAACACACTCATACAGGTGAAGCAGCTCATAACACGGTAATTATAACATTTTTCCAAACATACTGTCGAAACACCCAGTTAGTGAGGTATCCACCCCAGAGTTCTCCGCTAACTCGTTAGCCAATGTGGTTAAACCGGCCAGGGCCTTGGTCACTGATCCATCTGGAGCTGTATTATTAGGAATAAACTGACAACAATGAACCCCTATCATTCTACATTCATAAGTCCTCCTGTGCCTACTTTAGCCTTCTATAACTGGCCTCTGATGACTAACTCGAACTGGTTGGACCAATAACACCGGGGCGCAAGTTCCTAACCACCCTTTTGGTAGTGTCTATCTAATACATCCTTTACTGGTACAAGCCCACCATACATCAGTTATAGGTGCTGTGAGGTTGAGAATCTTCTCCTGTACTTCCAAACCTAAGTCAGTCACATTAGCTATTGCCTTACAGCCATTAAAATCAACTAAGTTCTTGGTGCCATTATTGTATCTATAACACTGGTACTCATCAGGAGACCAAGGTGCAGCGTGGTAGGCGTTCATGATTTTTAATAAACTGAACAACGCAACATAATAACAAAGTAGAAAAACGAAAGCACACAGTTCTGTCAGGCAACAAAACAGCTAAACAGAAAAGAACTCCACAAAACCCAAACAGAAAATCAGAACTTACATATGATCCCCAATCAGAGACAATGATAGACAGCTGCCTCTGATTGGGAACCACACTAGGCAAAAACAACAAAGAAATAGAAAACATAGATTCTCCCACCCGAGTCACACCCTGACCTAACCAAACATAGAGAATAAATGATGATCTCTAAGGTCAGGGCGTGACACACGGCCTCTATCTCACTCACTCTCTCCAAGATTATAGCCCCAGGAAACATTCCAAAGAGAGACAAGCAGAGACACACACACACACACACACACACACACACACACACACACACACACACACACACACACACACACACACACACACACACACACACACACACACACACACACAAGCAAGCAGACACACAGAAACACACACACACACGCATTCAGGACATTCATGTGATTTGGGGTTGAGACTGGTTGATGTTTAGACATGAAACAGCAAGGATTTGAATTCCAGGGTGGGACCCTTCTGGGCTGCCAGGAGCGTAACAGTAGTGGAATACCGTAATACAGTACCACCCATGAAGTGGAGAAATCCATGGGTTAAACACATTATGGGTTAAACACATTGAAAACACATATTCCAGCTGAGCTTCCCTGGCACTCAGAAACTATCAGCAACATTTCTGTTCCATTAAAACCAAAACAACATGTTACAAACAGAAGACATGGATCCTTCCTGTCAAACATAGAACCCAGGTAGGGTAGCCATGGTAACTGTACAGAAGGGAAACAAGCAGAAAGCAAATAATCCAACTGCCACCCACCACAGCATAGAACTACAATGAACTAAAAGAGTATGACTGGAACACAGCTGACCACAGGAATGCTGTAAACACTACCAGTCTGGTCTGCTGCTCTGTTCAGGCTGTTACCCTGTACAACCTTCTCAGACAACTAGCACTGACAGTCAGATATCTTAGACTGGTCTTGGTTTCGTCAGTAGAAAAATACGACATGGTAACATTACTGGGGGCGGCAGGGTAGCCTAGTGGTTAGAGCGTTGGACTAGTAACCGTAAGGTTGCAAGTTCAAATCCCTGAGCTGACAAGGTACAAATCTGTCGTTCTGCCCCTGAACAGGCAGTTAACCCACTGTTCCTAGGCCGTCATTGAAAATAAGAATTTGTGCTTAACTGACTTTCCTAGTTAAATAAATTACTGTTAATTGCTGTCAATGGACATGGTTTACTAAACATCCACTACACTTGGGATGTGTTTGTGGGAAAATGCTCCTGTACAACCAGTCTGGTGCCAACCTCAGGACTGTGTGTGTGTGTGTGCTGCTAAATGGCATGTGTTTGTGTGTATACCTCGCTGCAATGTGCCGTGGGGCAAAAAGGTATTTAGTCAGCCACCAATTGTGCAAGTTCTCCCACTTAAAAAGATGAGAGAGGCCTGTAATTTTCATTATAGGTACACTTCAACTCTGACAGACAAAATGAGGGTAAAAAATCCAGAAAATCACATTGGAGAATGTTTAATGATTGATTTGCAAATTATGGTGGAAAAAAGCATTTGGTCAATAACAGAAGTTTATCTCAATACTAATATATACCCTTTGTTGGCAATGACAGAGGTCAAATGTTTTCTGTAAGTCTTCACAAGGTTTTCACACACTGTTGCTGGTATTTTGTCCCATTCCTCCATGCAGAGCTCCTCTAGATCAGTGATGTTTTGGGGCTGTTGCTGGGCAACACAGACACAGACACACAGACACAATTCTCATCAGTTGAATTTGACATGGATGTTCTCCATAGTAGTTCAGTTCAGACTAGAATGTCAGTGGAATTGGCCCCAACCCTGATCAAGACTAATGCATCATAGAGATGTGTCAGATTCAACCGAGTGGCTGTGTGACCAGGGGCTATATGTATCGTGCCTCTGAGGAGGAGTGCTGATCTAGGATCAGGTCCACCTCTGTCCATGTAGTACCATTCATATTGATCTAAAAAGGCCAAAACTGATCCTAAATCAGCACTCCTACTCTGAGACGCTTGAAACATACAGCCAACACACTCTTAGGACACCTGTTCCTGACACGTGAACAACCTTTCCTTCTACTGCGTGCTACTTTACACACTGTTTTTATGTAGCCACTGTTGCTTTCCCCTTCCTTCCTGCTCGGACCCGCGGCGATGATCGTCTGGTGATAGACATGTACAAACTTCCTTACGCAGCCTTGTCTTAGATTTAATCTAAGACTGGGCGATTGCTGGAATACGGCTAATCTTAATTTTCATCTTCAGTATTGTCCAATATGTTCTCTATGAAGACCTGCGATACAGTATCATTATTTGGATATTATCTTTGTTTCATGTTGCTGGGTAGGAGGCTTCATCTTGGAGATGGTTCTCCATGGAGACCTGCGATACAGTATCATTATTTGGATATTATCTTTGTTGTTTCATGTTGCTGGGTAGGAGGCTTCATCTTGGAGATGGTTCTATATGTGGCTCTATTTAACCTTCACAGTAACAGTTGACTTCCTGTATTCTTACTGGCTCTGGAGTAGATAACAATATTGTGACGTAATTAAGTAGTCAAATATAGGGTATGCCTTAAACCCCTAATTTAATTTAATGTTTTGGGTTACGTTGACATAATCAACAATTGTATTATTTCACCAGGTGTCTGAAAACAAAGGTTCATGTTTGATTCATGTTGCTTGCTATATCCTATTTAGGACATACACAGCCAATCACACATGCACAAACACAATCACACATGCAGAAACACACACACCTGCACAAACACACACACACCTGCACAAATGATAAGTCAGCTTTCTTCCAAACATATTAAAATAGTTTATTTCGTTTTTCACTTTAAACAAACCAAAGAGCTTCCTCTCCATCTCATGAGATAGTAGCCTATATGTCTGTATGTGTACAGGTCAGTGTCTGTGTCCTTCACCTGTCTGTCTATGTGTGGTGTGTATAATCAACCCAACCCTTTTTCTGTGTATGTGTGTAAACCTGCATCACTGACCCTCTGAACCTGCATTGAGGATCTTGCTAAACTTATCATGAATTCACTCATGGAGCAAGAGCTGCTGTTCTGTGGAGAGTGGGCAGGGGGAGCTGTTTCACTTCTTGGTGAAGAACTCATTGCACATCATGGTGAGGCAGGCCACCAGTGTGACGTACTCCTGGAAGTCCACACTGCCATCTGAGTTAGCGTCCAGATCTTTGAAAATCTTGTCAACCTTTGCCTGGTCAGTGTTTTTCTGTTATAATGATAGAGAGGTAATGGGTGAGACTTTGATTTCAGCAGTCCATACTAGAATCCATACAGTTGTTATGTGTTTATAAATGTGTTTGTGATGTTCCAAGCAATTCAATATTTCAATAGTGTCTGTCTTTAGCATTATTGTATTTGGTCGTGCTGCTAATAAAGCATGATTGAACTGAACTGTTCCTAGGATCCACTCACCCCCATGATCTCTCCAAGCTCAGCGTTGAGCAGATCTTTGAGTTCTCCCTTGCTCAGGGTCGTCTTGTCGCCCTCCTTGCCAGAGTACTTGTGGAAGGCTGAGATGAGCAATGCCATACCCTGCTGGACCTGTGACATGGTGACTACAACACACACACACACACACACACACACACACACACACACACACACACACACACACACACACACACACACACACACACACACACACACACACACACACACACACACACACACACACACACACACACAGAGACAGAGAGAGAATGGAGGTACAAATTTAGGTTATTAATTTACAGTATTATCAATTCAAATCTATTTTTATCTTACATCCGGGTTACCATTCCATACGTTCCATAAGTCTGGGAAATAAAGTCATGTTGGCACTGGTTTAATCATGTTTAAACATAAGGTTCAGGTTGAATAGAGGGTTTAAAGAATATTAACGGTTGTTGCACACGAAGCAAAGACTTAACTACACACACACCACGCCCCACTTCTGCAAACAGGTTCTACATCTCTACCACAAAGGAAGAGAAAGAGAGGGGGAGGAGAGATGGGGAGCAACGCAACAGAGGCAATTAGAGAGGGAGAGAGGTAAGAGATGGAGACATAGGGAGAGAGGTGGCGAGAGAAGGAAGAGAGAAGCGGATATGGAGGGGAGAAAGGAAGAGAAGAGGGGGCTGAGTTGTTTAAACACAAACAGACATGGCTCTAGCCAACGCCCTTGCATGTCTCTCTCATTAACTCTGGGGGATTTTAAGGAGAGAAAGAGAGAAGTATATATATAGAGAGAGAGAGAGAGGGACAGACACATAGACAAAAGACAGATGGGAGGAAATTGGTGGGCAGGCAGAATTTCAGGCAAACGATAACATAGAAATCCCAGCACCTCCCCCACCCCTCACCTGTCTCCACCCTCTATCTATCTCGTTTGCTTAAGGTGTGTCTCTTCACTCTGTCCCTTCACATATCTCACCACTATATAGGGAGGTTGCTCTCTCTCTTCTCTCTTTCTCTGCCTACTCGTAGTCAAGGTGGTGTGAAGCTTCTGAGTTTAAGGAAGTGTCTGTAATGTAAATCTCTCATTTATCTGACCCTCCTCTCCAGTGTGACTTGCAGTAAGTGCGGTCAAATAAGGACGTTGAAGCAACCATACAGTACGAACATGGTAAGCACAACATTATAGTTGTAAGGAACAATCCCAGTCACTGTGGTGGACTCCACTGATCTCTCTCTGAGTCACTGTCTGCTGCCCCAGGACCAGCAGGCATCCAACCAGACACACCTTCTTACCACCCCTCTGACTGCCCATCTGAAACACACTCTACTCACAGAATGGTCAGAGCGAGGGGAGAGAGAGTTTATGGTAAGGACAGAGAGAGCAAAAGAGAGAGAGGGGGTGTGGAGGATAGAAAGAGGTAGTGTTCTGCACTAGGGAAGGATTGAGGGAGGAAGAGAGAGAGGGGAGGAGGAGGAAGAGAAGAGAGATTCTTTCATCTAAA